>NW_013809275.1:0-509 GCF_000517525.1 Limulus polyphemus
TAGTTTCTTCTTCGACGGTGTCTTCTTCAGGTGTCACGTCTTCAGCGGCGTCATTTGTTCTGTGGTCCACTTCGTTCCAACTGAAATGTCCTGGACCATGATAACGCCAAAGCCTATTGGCATGCACCACTTTTAGTTTACCTCGCCGACCACATTTTACCCTGGAAAGTCACGTCTGAGAGACGATCCACTATGTCATATGGGCCTTCCCATGGAGAAGACAACTTAGGAGACTTCCCCTTGGTCTTCCTGGGATTATACAACCACACCTTGTCTCCTGGTACAAAGCTGACCTCAGTAGATCTCTTATCATAAGTCAACTTCATCGAATCAGCAGACGTTTTCAAGCTTGTAGCGCACCTGATGGTGAACATCGTCCATCCTTTCCGATAACACTTCCACAAACTCTGACATATTCGCAGGCAACTCTTCATCATTTGGCGTCCCTTATGCTTGGGTCCCCTTTTAGCACTACATGTACTGCATGTCTTGCACCATTGTTCCACATC
>NW_013809276.1:0-508 GCF_000517525.1 Limulus polyphemus
TTTGTTTCTATCCAGACGATACTGGATAACAGTGTTGTTTCCTGGAAGGACTATTATTATTATTATTATTAGTTGTTTTAATTTCGCGCAAAGCTACAAGAGGGCTTTCTACGCTATTCATCCCTAATTTAGCAGTTAAACTATGATAGAGAAAATGTCATAAGTGTTTTATATCGTTATGAAAAGTAAAAGACTAGATAAATTCGTTTTTACAGACTATTAAGTTCAGTGACATACAAAATCCAAACTTACAAATTTCTCTTTATAATCTTCCACAGTAGGTCACATTATGATTGTCACCTTTTTATAGCAAAATTGATACAGTACTTATTTGCTATTGAACTCTGCAAAATACAAGAATTGTAGAAAAATTTGTTTGTTTTGATTTTCGCGCAAAGATACACGAGGGCTAGCGTCCCTAATTTAGCAGTGTAAAACTGGAAAGAAGGCAGCTAGTCATCACCACCCACAGGCAACTCTTGGGCTACTCTTTTACCAACGAATAGTA
>NW_013809278.1:0-509 GCF_000517525.1 Limulus polyphemus
AGTACACAGTATTGTTAAATCTTTTGTCTTCTTCTTGACACTACAATGTAATGTTAAATCTTGTGTCTACTTATTGACAGTACACAGTTTTGTTAAATCTTGTGTCTTCTTATTGACAGTACACAGTATAGTTAAATTTTGTTTCTTCTTATTGACAGTACACAGTATTGTTAAATCTTCCGTCTTCTTATTGACAGTACACAGTATTGTTAAAGCTTTTGTCTTCTTTTTGACAGTACATATTTTTATTTTTTGTGTCTTCTTTATTAGAGTACACAGTATTGTTAAATCTTGTGTCTTCTTATTGACAGTACAAAGTATTGTTAAATCTTGTGTCTTCTTATTGACAGTACAAAGTATTGTTAAATCTTTTGTCTTCTTATTGACAGTACACAGTATCGTTAAATCTTGTGTCTTCTTATTGACAGTACACAGTATTGTTAAATCTTTCGTCTTCTTATTGAAAGTACACAGTATTGTTAAATCTTGTGTTGTCTTTTTGACAGTAC
>NW_013809279.1:0-506 GCF_000517525.1 Limulus polyphemus
ATTAAATAGAATTAAAAAACGATTTACTGTCTTTTACACAGGGAGGATTTATTAGCCATGGACCTAATCAGCCCCAGACAATTGGAAGCCGCTTCCAACCCTGCAGTTAAACCCTAATGCAGACATCTTCAGTCCTGCCAGAAGTCACATTCCAGACATTAGTGTCAGCAATAGTGGTGATCTAATATGACGAAAGCCACAGGAATTCGATGGGAAAGCACCATGGGAAGCATATAGAGTACAATTTGAGCTCCTGGCAGAAATGAATGGATGGACAAAAGAGCAGAAAGCAGTGCACCTGGCAACGAGCCTTAAGGGACAACCACTGGAAATACTTGGACAGTTGTCAGCAGACAAGGTTGTGGGGACCAGTGTGGGTAACTATTGAGCTCATGTGCTTAAAGGACAGACAAAAGTATACTTGGCTGACATTGAAGACCCATGCATATTAGGGTTGGACTACTTACTACCGTGATAAAATGACATTTGGGAACAACAAAGGCCAC
>NW_013809280.1:0-509 GCF_000517525.1 Limulus polyphemus
CACATTGATGTAATAAATCCTGTTATATTTAATTAAATATTAGAAAGAATTATGTATTCAAAATTCACACAAGTTTTTATTGGTTGTACATAAAATATACACATTGATGTAATGGTGTAAAACCAATTTTGTTCTCAATATGTGAAATTATTCCTTTATTCACTTTTAGACAATATTTATTTTCATTTATAATTACTTTACTATTTTAATACCAATCAATTTTATTAAAGTTGTTTCAGTATTTGTTTTATATTTTATAAGTACTGAGAATACCGTTTTTTTTTTTAATAAGTTCATAATGATAGTGAGACATTGTTAACTAGTGTGGAAATGACTTCATTTGTGTACAAAATTAAATGCCAACTTGAAGTAGGTTTTGGAAAAACAGTTTAGATTAGTTTTGTGAAGTTATTTTATTACACTGTTGTTGTTGTTAGGAAAGGTATTGTACCTTACCACCAGCATCCTTGTTAGGAAAGGTATTGTACATTACCACCAGCATCCTTGTT
>NW_013809281.1:0-508 GCF_000517525.1 Limulus polyphemus
GGACAGTGAGTGCCTGTGTTTATTCTGTGTTCAACAAGGTTTGTGCAGCCGAGGTCATGATCTCCTTTCGAAAAGACGTCAGAATAATTTGCCAAAAGTTCTTTTACCTGAAGAGCTTGTGATGATGCCAAATGAACTATGCTCTTCTTATAGAGGTCAGTCAAATATTCTGGAAGTGTATGTCCTTAATTTACAGTTGTATTCCTTGCTTTAACATTGGCTGGCTCTACCTCCTGGCACACACCCAACAATGCCCCTTCCTTAAGTGTCTGCTCACATTTAGAGAAATTGGCCACTGTTATAGGTACTACTTGACGACCTGCTACAAGTGACCTTCCAATCTTGAAATCTGCTGGACTGGATGGGTCTTCCACTACTTCTACAAGCATTGGGCTTCCATGGGGATGTTCTTTTATCCTACCCCAAATTATCTTCTCTGACATAGGGAGTATTGTAGTTGATTTAAGTGCTGTGACATGCAGATCAACGGATGTAGCAACACTTACTG
>NW_013809282.1:0-508 GCF_000517525.1 Limulus polyphemus
GTTGAATTCTATGTTATTGATGTAGCAATTTACGATTTTTTAGTTATTCAAATGTATATATAAAACCTAAAAAATATGTTTTCAGCAACCGAGTACAAAGATCGTAGCTAGAAGAGATAATTGTTTGCTTTACTTCTTTATTAACTGTTCTACGTTTTAGGAAAAATATATTTAAGAACTTATTTAAAAATAAACAATAATATAATAATTGAAATGTGACTGTATTTTACAAAATACTAGTCTAATAAAACACAGCTAAGACAAGTTACTTTGCACAGTCCAAAGGTCAGTTTTATGTTATTTGATATGGTAACATAAGTGGATGTGAGGCGCATCATTGTAACTTCTGTATTGTTAGCCAGGCATGGCTGAAAGGTCAATATAATAAATATATAATGTTATCAGGTTTAAGCTATATAGTCTAAACATTTATGTTCATTCTAGAATGAAAGAAGCATAATTTATATTTATTTCTTAATTTTTTATGGTGGTTGTGAGATCAGTCAAA
>NW_013809283.1:0-507 GCF_000517525.1 Limulus polyphemus
CTTTTTTCCATTTTCCTAAAAAATTCATATTTTCACCAAAAACCAAAGGCTATAGCCCATGTTTTTTCCCAAATTTTGAAAAAAATAGATTTTCTTCATATTTCAACAAAAAGATGCCCTTGATGTAAGACTTTCAAATTAGAGATCCTTTTATCAAAATCTCTAATAGTTATTTCATAATCTGTTATCAAACTTTCGGATAGTGTCGATTTTACTGTTGTTGTTTTTTGACTTCAATTATATTATGAACAAAGAAGAGCTTTAAGAATAACATCATTCAAACAAAATTCCAACTATAGAAAACCATGTAGTCGTCTTATCATATGAACTCCACCTTTTGGATTATTTTTACTCTGGGTTAGCGAAAGTACATTTTTTAGCATTTATAGGGAGATAATGTTTTTCGTCAATGCTATAATGTTTCAATTTTGTGTTTTCCGACGAAATAAACACTGTCGGATATTTTTCTATTAATTTTGCGTCAAAAAAACACTTTTTTCCATTTTC
>NW_013809284.1:0-1121 GCF_000517525.1 Limulus polyphemus
CTATCGTTGGTAAAAGAGTAGCCCAAGAGTTGTCGGTGGGTGGTGATGACTAGCCGCCTTCCTTCTTGTCTTACACTGCTAAATTAGGGACGGCTAGCGCAGATAGCCCTCGTATAGCTTTGCGCTAAATTCAAAAACAAAAACAAATTTAGCCTCCTAGCGGCTAATCGGTAAGCTTGAGGGCTTTAAGTGCTCAAACAATTCGATGTTCGATCCCTTTCGTGTGCACAAAGCAGATAGCCCGTTGTGCAGATTTGCGCTTAAAATAAACTCGATACTGAATGTCTAAGGTCAACAACTATTGTCTTGTTAATACATTTGTTCTTGTTGTTTTTAAAGAAAACACCTGATGGCGTGAACTAATACGAGACATGGACCGAAGTAAACAAATGACAGAAAGTACACAATCCTTACCGGAAGTCAGCTGGTTCAAACAGTTTTAGTTACGGAAGAAGTAGTCCGCGGCGTCGCGGGAAGTGTCAAGTGATCGTAGTTATCTCGAGCTCTTTTACAGGGGTGTCATGTGACAGATGTAGCTATGACGTTTTTTTGGTCCTCGCCAGAACGCGACTCTAATTATTCTTTGTTTTTGGAAAATTACATACATAAGACTCCTAAATCTCCAGTTTTAGCGTACTATCGCTCGCAGTCTGTTGTAAAATAACTGATGAAGGAAGTGGAATTAATTGTCTGGCTGCATAAATTACAGTTACCTTTTTTTTGTCCATGGCATTGATGTTATCCGTTAATGTCAAGGTTACGACAGGAGATGAGAAACTCACCCACGATCAGTAATCTAGTTACAGCCAAACAGTTCCAGCTCATTACTTATAGCGACAGAGAAGGAGGAAAGTTGCTTACAAAACCATACATATTATCATCACTGGCGCTAAGCACGTAAACAGACAAGTCGAGTAGGCGAGTCAAATCAACACACACAACCTCATCTTGAGTTCAGTCTTGACTAAAAAGCTCTTCGAGGAGTATTTATGTTTCCGAAACACCCCCCTCTCTTAAACCTCCAACACTTGAAGTGGTACAGCATGTTTACCCAAAGTTGATACACTTGCTTCAACATCTTACGACCACAGGAAGTAAAGTCTAAAAATGTTGGCTCTTGG
>NW_013809285.1:0-509 GCF_000517525.1 Limulus polyphemus
AAAGTAGGGATAGAATTCTTTATATTTTAAGTAACTCAGTTTTTTGTCTTTCTTGTTTCAGTACTTCTTGTAGCATTAAACTTTATTACTATAACTAGTTAGGTTATGTACACATCGATCCCTACTTGTCTTTATAAAATTGGAATTTTTTTTATTATACCCGTTATTATATATTTTGAAATAAACTTCAGAGACCGAAACTTCACCTTCTTATGCTTAAAAATTATGTCAAGTTGTCCATGTGAAACTATTACACAGGCCTGCGAATTTAAACGTCATAAAAGTTGTTATGTTATGTTAAACTTATATTAAAGTTTTTCTTCATTACCCATTCAAGCCGTCTCCAGCCATTAAAAGTTGCTTTGGTTTTAATAACGGATTTTCCATAATTCAGCCACGCAGATTTCGAAAATAATATTCATTTTTTCTATCACGCAAGGGCTTTTTTACAAATCGAAAAAAAAAACTCTTACTTAGATCAAATTATTATTTCGTTTACCTACGATGAA
>NW_013809286.1:0-508 GCF_000517525.1 Limulus polyphemus
CCCATTGTGTAGCTTTGTGCTTAATTACAAAACAAACAAAAGCTAATAATTGTTTGGAACTAAGCACAAAGCTACACAATGGGCTATCTGTGCTCTGCCCACCTAGGGTATCGAAACCCGGATTCTAGCGTTGTTTTGTATTTATATGTTGCACAGAAGTTGTTTTTCCCCCTCGTGAGGATGACGTGAAAGACGTCAGAATACATTCATTCATATTTACATACACACATATACACGACCATTGATCTATTTTTAATTAAAATTTTAGTTGTGTACTTTACAACGCTGATCGTTTGGTATTTTAATATATTTTATATTATTTCATATATTTAGTAGTTTTGTTGAGTAATGTTTAAAGTAATTTTCAACAGTTACTAAATTAATGTTAGACTTGTGGATAATTTTAATGGCTGGAGACGGCTTGAATGGGTAATGAAGAAAAACTTTAATATAAGTTAACATAAACAGCAGATGTACAACGTTTCGACAAGGTTTTGTCATTCATCAG
>NW_013809287.1:0-635 GCF_000517525.1 Limulus polyphemus
ACACAAAGAGGATACATTAACCATCGACTTAATCAGCCCCAGACAATGACAAGCCCCTTCCAGACCCCGCAGCTAAACACTAATGCAAACATTTTCAGTCGTGTTAGAAGTCACATTCCAAATATGAATGACAGCAATAAGGGTGATCTAGTATAGAGGAAGCCACAGGAATTCGGTGGGAAGGCACCGTATGAAGCATATAGAGCACAATTCGAGCTCCTGGTAGAGATGAATGGATGGACAGAGGAACAGAAAGCAGTATATGTGGCAACGAGCCTGAAGGGACAACCACTGGAAATACTTGAACAGTTGTCAGCAGACGACAGACACAACTATAGAACACTTGTAGCTGCTTTAGAATTCAGATATGTAACCCAAAATCAGTCTGAAGCCTACAGGGCTAGGTTTAGGACGAGAGTCCGTGATAAAGGGGAGAGCCTGCAAGAGCTGGCACAGGTTTAGGAAAGTATGGCACACAAAGCTTACCCAACTGCGCCACCCGATGTCCTTCAAGTTGTTGCTGGAGGATCAGTTTGTAGATGCCTTGGACAGTCCACAACTGAAGATACAAGTAAAGCAAGCACACCCCTCTACTATGTAGGATGCAATAGCTAGAGCTCTTGAATTGAATCTTA
>NW_013809288.1:0-506 GCF_000517525.1 Limulus polyphemus
CACTGGCTCCTCTTATGTCCTTGCTCTCCACAGTTCCAACAACCTTTCTGGGTAGCAGTCTTTCCTGTCCTGGCATCTTCCTTGTGTTGAAGTTTCCAGCATTGAGCTCTCCTGTGCCCAGGTTTGTTACAGTGCCAGCAAAGTCACTCAAACCTCTCCGAAAGCTGACTTTTTCTGGCCTTGAATCCTGATGATTGTACAAACCTTGGTACCTCTGTGCTGGACTTAACGTAGGATTTAAATTGAAGAGCTCTGGCCATTGCATCTTGTATAGTAGAGGGGTGTGCTTGCTTCACTTGTATCTTCAGTTGTGGACTGTCCAAGGCATCTACAAACTGATCCCTCAGCAACAACTTGAGGACATCGGGTGGCGCAGTTGGGTAGGCCTTGTGTGCCATACTTTTCAAATCCTGTGCCAGCTCTTGCAGGCTCTCCCCTTTAGCACGGACTCTAGTCCTAAACCTAGCCCTGTAGACTTCGGGCTGGTTTTGAGTTCCATACCTGAT
>NW_013809289.1:0-508 GCF_000517525.1 Limulus polyphemus
GGGTCCTATTTAATCCACTCGGACTTAAAAAACACATGTAGATATGTTGTAAATAGATGAGTTAATTAACACGACTGCAGACTAAACTCAACAGTGGGTCATAGAACGATACTAGCAATTGGGTCCTATTTAATCCAGTCGTTATTATGGAAACACATGTAGATATGTTGTAAATAGATGAGTTAATTAACACATTGGCTGCTGACTAAAGTTTAGAGTGGGTCACAGAACGATATTAGTTATTAGGACCTATTTGATCCAGTCGGACTTATGGAAACACACGTAGATATGTTGTAAATAGATGAGTTAATTAACACATTGGCTGCAGAATAAAGTCAACAGTGGGTCATAGAAGGATAGTAGATATTTTCTTCCTTTTTATCCACTCGGACTCAAGGAAACACATGTAGATTTATTGTAAATAGATGAGTTAATTAACACATTGGCTGCTGACTTAAGTCATCAGTGGGTCATAGAAATATACTAGCTATTTGGTCCTATTTAATTT
>NW_013809290.1:0-705 GCF_000517525.1 Limulus polyphemus
ACTGTTCCTTCCAGTGACTGCCTGGGTCAACCTCCTCGGGCACCAGCCTCTGGTGTCTGTGCGGGTCCATCTTTGGCCCCTAAATGCAGGACGATTATTCTATCACGTCCTCAGTCATTGAATTCTCACTCTGATGACAGAGATCTGCCCACTCGTTGAAGGGCAGGATCCATGGAGGTCGATCGACCTCCATCTAGTAAAGAAGAACGGCGTGGTCGTAAACCGAAGGGTTCTCCACCCTCTTCTCCTAAACATACATAAAAATGGCCACTTTGATACAGTGGAACTGTCGAGGTTTTCGTTCGAATCTCGATGACATTAATGCCTTGATTGACTCCTATCATCCCGCATGTCTCTCCTTACAGGAAACATTTCTGAAACCTGCCGATACAGTCACCCTTCGGCAGTTTTCCTTGTACCGGAATCACAGGTTGTGTGATGGGTGGGTACATGGAGGGGTGGCACTGTTGGTTGACCAGCATGTGCCCTCCTTATCCGTGTCCCTCGACCCCAGAGGGGGTTGTGTCCATTTAAGTCTCCCAAAAGTAAAAAGGGAGGTGGCAACTGGTCAACAAGGGCATCAAGGTCCGATTGATTATAAGTCTCCCCAGGAGACAGGTAGAGAGAACAAACTGTGATGGCACAACCCAAGGAAACACGTATGGCTACAGCCTCCAAGGGTGTATTGAAATCAATCGGACCTTG
>NW_013809291.1:0-509 GCF_000517525.1 Limulus polyphemus
AGGTGTCTTGTTATTCATAGTTGGCACCAAGAAGTATAAAGAAAGTAGATCGAAGATTGTTAACACGAGCATTTTTTTTAACTGCACAACATTTCGAGCGAATTCCCTTCCTCAGGTGTATATGAATAATGGAAAACAGAAAATATAATGTGTCTAAAATATGATATATATCTGAAATAAACAGTTTTCGAAGCTTGCCATTTAAGTCTAAAAAGCTATTAGTTATACAGCTTCAATCACGTCAGTGTTACACCTCTCTAGTAGACTTCACTGTTTTTATATCACCATAGCTGAGATTGGAGTAAACATTGGAGACAGCAGAGTGCAAAGGGGGGGGGGCGAAAGGTGCCTGGGCCCTGGGCATTCAAGGCAAAGAGTCGAATCGAATAGTAGAACTCTTTCCGCCCTTCCCCAAGGTCTTAGGTACAAGGCCCCGGGCATCATAGAACCTCTGAACGCCACTGATTGGAGATATTATATATTATATATATATATATATATATATATAC
>NW_013809292.1:0-506 GCF_000517525.1 Limulus polyphemus
AAACTATCACACGTTTGAGGCTGTTTGGAGTAAATAACTGTATTTTTTTGTTTTAATATGCAATCATTCTTGAAAGAAGAAGGGTAGTTTAAATTTATTTTTTACAATAATTACAAAGCCAGTCAAATAGACTGAGCCCATATAGTGTTAGGGTGTAGAAAAAACAGCTAAAATATAATTTTACTGAAAACATTTTCTTATTAATTTAGATAGTTCAAGGGTTATGTAAATGAAATGTGACAACTATAAGATGAAAAAACTATTTTTATTCTTAACATGAAAATCATCTTGCACTCAGACTAGTTAGATGCTGACTGACTAAAGCAAATACAAATCTCAAGCAGAAATACCCTATTACAAATTCTGATCTTTTGTGTACAACATACATTTAATGTTCACTAAAAGCTTAACAAATTTTATAAAGATATTAGGTTGTAAAAAAAATTAATGTCGCTTTCTTCAGATGAAAAAAACCGAACAACTTATATATCAAAACAAAACATTAA
>NW_013809293.1:0-508 GCF_000517525.1 Limulus polyphemus
AAATATATATCTTGTTGCAAAACTCAGTGTGAAGCCATGACCAAAGAATTGAGTGAAGTCACTTTTCTTCTGTGTAAAATATATATCTTGTTGCAAAACTCAGTGTGAAGCCATGACCAAAGAATTGAATGAAGTCACTTTTCTTCTGTGTAAAATATATATCTTGTTGCAAGACTCAGTGTGAAGACATGACCAAAGAATTGAGTGAAGTCACTTATCTTCTGTGTAAAATATATATCAGAGATTAGTATAATTAAGTTCAATCTATCCGTTTAAAGTTCTTGTATTATTCATTCATTATTAGACAACTGGTAACCAACAGTTTCGGCCCCACAACCGCGCCCCCTAGCGGCACAGCAGCATGTCTGCAAACTTATATCGCTAGAAACCGGGTTTTGATACCCGTGATGGATAGAGCATAGATAGCCCTCTGTGTAGCTTTGTGCTTGATAAAACAAACAACAACCCACAACCGCTATATATATATAGTTTATAAAAAGTGTTTCAT
>NW_013809294.1:0-509 GCF_000517525.1 Limulus polyphemus
TAACACCTAAGTTTGATAATTTTAAAGTATCATTCTCCAGTTTCAACACTTAAACAATATAACACCTAAATTTGATCATTCTAAAGTATCCATTCTCCAGTTTAAACATTTAAACAATATAACACCTAAATTTGGTAATTTTAAAATATTCATTCTCCAGTTTCAACACTTAAACAAGGTAACACCTAAGTTTGATAATTTTAAAGTATCCATTCTCCAGTTTAAACATTTAAACAATATAACACCTAAATTTGGTAATTTTAAAGTATCCATTCTCCAGTTTCAACACTTAAACAATATAACACCTAAATTTGGTAATTTTAAAGTATCCATTCTCCAGTTTCAACACTTAAACAATGTAACACTTAAGTTTGATAATTTTAAAGTATCCATTCTCCAGTTTAAACATTTAAACAATATAACACCTAAATTTGGTAATTTTAAAGTATCCATTCTCCAGTTTCAACACTTAAACAATATAACACCTAAATTTGGTAATTTTAAAGTAT
>NW_013809295.1:0-508 GCF_000517525.1 Limulus polyphemus
TGTGGGGTTCATCTGCTTCATCAGTAAATGTCCTATCATCGGTAACAGTCACATCAGTGGTAGTAACTTCACCAAGAGCTTCGCCGTTTCCCTTCTCAAAACTGAGTAGAGTTTCTTCTTCGGTGGTGGCTTCTTCAGGTGGCACGTCTTCAGCAGCGTCATTTGTTCTGTTTTCCACTTCGTCCCAACTGAAATGTCCTTGACCGTGATAACGCCAAAGCCTGTTGGCATGCACCACTTTTGGCTTACCTCGCCGACCACATTTTATCCGGAAAGTCACGTCTCAGAGACGATCCACTATGTCATATGGGCCTTCCCATGGAGAAGACAACTTAAGAGACTTCCCTTTGGTCTTCCTGGGATTATACACCCATACCTTGTCTCCAGGTACAAAGCTGACTTCAGTAGATCTCTTATCATAAGTTAACTTCATCAAATCAGCAGATGTTTTCAAATTTGAACGCACTTGATGGTGGATATCGTCCATCCTTTTCGATAACACTTCCAC
>NW_013809296.1:0-506 GCF_000517525.1 Limulus polyphemus
CGATACGGTAACATGAGTGCATGCGAGCCATGTCATTGTAACTTCTGTATTGTTAGCCAGGCATGGGTGAAAGGTCAATATAATAAAAATAATAAATATAAATGTATAACATTATGAGATTTAAGCTATTTAGTCTAAACATTTATGTTTTTGTGTTATAATGTGTGTTCATTCTAGAATGAAAGAGGCATAATTTATATTTCTTTCCTAATTTTTTATGGTGGTTGTGAGATTGGTCAAATATTCCAAACCTGTAGAGATTAATTACTGAAAATAACACATAAAATATAAAGTTTTTTTAAGAAATGTTTGATAACTATCTGGACATTATAAAGATTTTGCATGTGAAATTTGAAAATTTTCTGATGCATAAAAGTATTTTTAGTCTTAAAATGAATATTGCTTTGCATGATAAATAGCCAACATGTGAAAAGAAAAAAAGACATGAGAAAAACCTTGCTTTACAAACCTTAAGACTTAGTAAAAAAAGTTTGATATTTTGCGTA
>NW_013809297.1:0-506 GCF_000517525.1 Limulus polyphemus
AAGTATCTATTTCATCTCGGATAACGCTCACTTCAGCCTGAGATACAAGTACCTATTTCATCTCAGATAACGCTCACTTCAGCCAGAAATCAATTTTAATATTTGATTGGAACTAAACCTCATTATATAAACACCTTTTGAGAAAAGGTGTTCAGGTGCAATGGAGAAGGATAAACCAGTTTTTTTAATCTCCACAAAGTGTCATACCAGTGTTATTCTGAAGCAGTAGACAGATCATCTAATGAATAAGGTAAAGCTGACCGTCACGACCATCCTTTATTTATAAAGACCGTGAACTACCCTAGAACACACATTCTAAGCTCATTTACTTGAACTAAACTATTATTTCAAAATAAGAATACAGAATACGCGCGACGTCTAACAGTTGTTTTTTTTTTTGTAATCAAGCAAAAAGTAACACAATGGGCTATCTGTGCTCTGCCCACCACGGGTATCGAAACCCGAATTCTAGCGCTGTGTCACTGGGGGGGGGGGCACGTCAAACT
>NW_013809298.1:0-508 GCF_000517525.1 Limulus polyphemus
AGACGGAGAACAGTACGGAAGAAGATACGTCCCGTAAAATTAAGAGACTTTGTTGAACATTTAATTAAATTATTGTTAATTGTTTAATGTAAGTGGCTATTGTTCGGGACGAACAATACTAAGGAAAGGCATTGTTACGACAGCGGAAGTCACGTGACCCTGGTAACACGTCATGAGCTTCTAGAACGCTAGTGTCCCTTCGTGAAGCTTCGAGTGTTTACTAGACTTTCGGTATTCTTGTATATAAGACCGCCAAGAAGTTACGGCAACAATGTAGTTGAATTGCAGACAGAGATAGAGACGGACAGTTGGGTCGATTTGTTGTGAGTCATTTGTTGTGAATTATAGCGTTGTTTAAGTTACAGCGTGACCGTGGAAATTAAGTGTATTGCAAAGTTGTATTGAGAAAGAATAAACTAGTTTTATTTAAGAAAGGACCTGTGTTGCTAAAGTTTCATCTGAAAGAAATTATACGAGAAATTAACTAACGACCAGAGACGTAACAGCA
>NW_013809299.1:0-503 GCF_000517525.1 Limulus polyphemus
ACTCTCTTCGCAAACCTGAAAGGAAAAAAAGATTAGTTAAATATTTTATTTATTGTTTTTATATTTATTTTTATTTAATGTAATAAAAGAAACTAAAATCTAAAAATATGGATCTTTTTAAATTATTTATGACTAGATTAGGTAAACTAAGTAATAATAATAATATAATTAAATGGTTCACGAGGAATGCACACGAGCAACTCATGGGTAATGTAATTCGATAGTGTAATGTGACCTGAATGTTCTCAGAGTGATTTACAACTTTTTGTTGTATATAGTTAGGAACTAAGAACTACTTAGGATAAACGAATGTTGTTTCATGTTACAATTTGAAGTCATTCTAGAAAGAAAAAAAGGTTAATTTAGGTTTATTTCGATTTCTTTGGTGGTAACGAGGCCAGTCAAATTGACCGATCCCATTTTGAGATAGGGTAAAGAAAATAATTGATAAACTATAAAGTTTTATTGGAAAAACTTTGAAATACATTTAGGAGGTGTTAGGG
>NW_013809300.1:0-508 GCF_000517525.1 Limulus polyphemus
AAATGTTGAGAAGGCATGATAGAAACAGCGTGCATGTACACGTTGGATTGTATTGAAAATGTTGAGAAGGCATGATAGAAACAGCGTGCATGTACACGTTGGATTGTATTGAAAATGTTGAGAAGGCATGATAGAAACAGCATGTAGGTACACGTTGGATTGTATTGGAAATGTGGAGAAAACATGATAGAAACAGCGGGAACCCACAATCATGCCCATTGAGAAAGCGAAAGGATCTTGCGTTTACTCACTGTTTTACAGAAGAAATATGAGATAACTACATCTCTTTAAGTAATCAAATGATGTATCACATAAGCAGTCTATTTTACATATATTAAAATGGGTATTCAAACCTACAACAACAGTATTTTACACTGCTTTACAAATGTCGGAATACAATTTAAGTCATAAATAACTGAGTGGCCTCGTTTGTTAGAAGGTAAAATATAGTTGAAATTAATCGCAACATTAAAATATCTTTTAACTTAACGAAAATTATGGCTGATGA
>NW_013809301.1:0-508 GCF_000517525.1 Limulus polyphemus
AATTATCAAAACAAAATATACTGTTGCGTCAGCGAGGTCACGTGACTAGCATCACGCCACGTCCTTCTAGAAATATCCTGTTCCTTCATGAATGCTCTAGCATTTACTAGATATGTATTACTCTTGTATATATAAGACAGTCACAACGTGACGGAACAATGTGTGTAATTGAAGGAGTTGTTGCGTCAGCTAGGTCACGTGACTAGTATCACGCCACGTCCTTCTCTCGAATCTTCGTGAATTATCGGGAGACTACTAGATTGGGGGTAGTCTGGTATATATAAGATGGTCACAACGTGTCGCAACAATGTAATGAGTAATTGAACTGCAGTCAGAGAGTGTGCAGTTGAACGGAGTAAAGTCGAGCTCGTGAGACGTGAGTTATAGTGTTTGTTATAGAGCGACTGTTGAAATTAAGTGTATCGTAAAGTTGTATTCGGAAAGAATAAGCCAGTTTTATTTAAGAAATGGACTTATGTTACTAAAGTTTCGTCCGAACGAAGATACG
>NW_013809302.1:0-508 GCF_000517525.1 Limulus polyphemus
GTTAAAAGTACGGATATGAATGGTAGAGCGGTGGTTAAAAAGTACGGATATAAATGGTAGAGCGGTGGTTAATAAGTACGGACATAAATGGTAGAGCGGTGGTTAATAAGTACGTATATTAATGGTAGAGTGGTGGTTAATAAGTACAGATATAAATGGTAGAGCGGTGGTTAATAAGTACAGATATAAATGGTTGAGTGGTGGTTAATAAGTATGGATATAAATGGTAGAGTGGTGGTTAATAAGTACGGATATAAATGGTTGAGTGGTGGTTAATAAGTACGGATATAAATGGTAGAGCGGTGGTTAAAAAGTATGGATATAAATGTTAGAGCGGTGGTTAATAAGTACGGATATAAATGGTAGAGTGGTGGTTAATAAGTACAGATATAAATGGTAGAGCGGTGGTTAATAAGTACGGATATAAATGGTAGAGCGGTGGTTAAAAAGTATGGATATAAATGGTTGAGTGGTGGTTAAAAAGTACAGATATAAATGGTTGAGTGGT
>NW_013809303.1:0-508 GCF_000517525.1 Limulus polyphemus
CTGTATATCAAATAAGAAAAAATATATATACAAACCTGTGGGTATTCTTCTGAAAACAAGATCATTATGTTTTAACGGTTTCTATTTGGCACTATTTCGATTACGTATGGCCCGGCATGGCCTGGTGGTTAGGGCGCTCAACTCGCAATCTGAGAGTCACGGGCTCGAATCCCCGTCCCACCAAACATGCTTGCTCTTTCAGCCGTGGGGGCGTTATAATGTGACGGTCAATCCCACTATTCGTTCGTAAAAGAGTAGCCCAAGAGTTGGCGGTGGGTGGTGATGAGTAGCTGCCTTCCCTCTAGTCTGTCACTGTTGAATTAGGGACGGCTAGCGCATATAGCCCTCGTGTGGCTTTTCTAAACAAACCAATCTTTTGGATTATTCGGTAAAACATAACGCAAAGTCCAGTTCACTTGATAACAAAAACGTTTTATTTCTTCTACTACAACTTATTCGGTTAGCTTAACTAATGTTCACTAATAATCCTAACTTCACAGTAGACGTT
>NW_013809304.1:0-501 GCF_000517525.1 Limulus polyphemus
GATGACTTACCAGAAGTCGATAGTCTGAGAGTAAAGTAATTCTAGGATGACAGTAAACTCTACTCACCAGAGAGTAAAGTGATTCTTGGATGGCTTACCACAAGTCGATGTACATAGTCTGAGAGTAAAATGATTCTTGGATGACTTACCACAAGTCGATAGTCTGAGAGTAAAGTAATTCTTGGATGACTTACCAGAAGTCGATAGTCTGAGAGTAAAGTAATTCTAGGATGACAGTAAACTCTACTCACTAGAAGTCGGTGTACGTAGTCTGAGAGTAAGGTGATTCTTGGATGACATTAACCTCTACTTACCACAAGTCGATGTACATAGTTTGAGAGTAAAGTAATTCTTGGATGATAGTAAAATCTACTTACTACAAGTCGATGTACATAGTTTGAGAGTAAAGTGATTCTTTAATGACAGTAAACTCTACTCACCTCAAGTCGATGTACATAGTCTGAGAGTAAAGTGATTTTTTAATGAACGTAAACTCTTCTT
>NW_013809305.1:0-507 GCF_000517525.1 Limulus polyphemus
ACAGAGTAGTTTCATTAAGAAATAATACAAACTTACCCCCCTCGTTAACGTAGGACGTTTACAGAATGGTTTTCATGAAGAAACAACACAATACAAACTTACCCCCTCGCTAACGTAGAACGCTCACAGAGTAGTTTCATTAAGAAACAATACAAACATACCCCCTCGTTAACGTAGAACGCTCACAGAGTAGTTTCACTAAGAAGCAATACAAACTTACCCCCCTCGTTAACGTAGGACGTTTACAGAATGGTTTTCATGAAGAAACAACACAATACAAACTTACCCCCTCGTAAACGTAGTACGCTCACAGAGTAGTTTCATTAAGAAACAATACAAACTTACCCCCCACCCTCGTTAACGTAGGACGTTTACAGATAGTTTTCATGAAGAAACAACACAATACAAACTTATCCCTTCGTTTACAGGATGTGTACAGATTAGTTTTCAATAAAAAAAAACAATGCCGAAACAAACAATACAAATTGAAACCCTCGTTATCGTAGG
>NW_013809306.1:0-508 GCF_000517525.1 Limulus polyphemus
TCTGTATTAAACAAGGAAAGTCTAAAGACTGAACTTCCTCTGCCTGTATTAAACAAGGAAAGTCTAAATATTGAACTTTCTCTGTCTGTATTAAACAAGGAAAGTCTAAAGACTGAACTTCCTCTGCCTGTATTAAACAAGGAAAGTCTAAATATTGAACTTTCTCTGTCTGTATTGAACAAGGAAAGTCTAAAGACTGAACTTTCTCTGCCTGTATTAAACAAGGAAAGTCTATAGACTGAACTTATTATGTATTAAACAAGGAAAGTCTATAGACTGAACTTTCTCTGTATTAAACAAGGAAAGTCTAAAAACTGAACTTATTCTGTATTAAACAAGGAAAGTCTATAGACTGAACTTATTCTGTATTAAACAAGGAAAGTCTATAGACTGGACTTATTATGTATTAAACAAGGAAAGTCTATAGACTGAACTTTCTCTGTATTAAACAAGGAAGTCTAAAACTGAACTTATTCTGTATTAAACAAGGAAAGTCTATAGAGTGAAC
>NW_013809307.1:0-508 GCF_000517525.1 Limulus polyphemus
CTGTCTTACTGTTGTGCTATAATTAGCTGATGGCAGTATTATACTGTCTTACTGTTGTGCTATGATTAGCTGATGACAGTATTATACTGTCTTCATGTTGTTCTAGTTAAGCTTATGTATATATATAACTAATATTATTTGCTAAACTTTGGAGAAAGCTCCATACATTAGGACTGTACCTGTCACATTACATTAAACTTTCTTGTGGCAAAATTTCTAGATTGAAAATACAGACAACAACAATAATATCTTGTGTAAAATCTTTAAGTGAAACACCAAACAGGTATTAAGGCCAAAATTGTTTAATTTTGTGCATTTGAATATTTTAATGTATAATGTTTGTATGAAAAGGTTTTATAAAACATTTCCATTGTTACATCTATGAAGGCACTGGAGATGATTCATATTGATAAATGATGTACTATTCAGGTCTTACCAACTCTTAGCTGTTTAATCAGAAAACTGAATTACTGCTGCACTGAAAACTAGTGATAGTGGCTGTACTAAA
>NW_013809308.1:0-506 GCF_000517525.1 Limulus polyphemus
AGATAGCTACTATGATTACATGTTAAGATCAACGAGTAAGATCTAGACTCAGATAGCTACTATGATTACATGTTAAGATCAATGAGTAAGATCTAGAGACTCAGATAGCTTACTATGATTACATGTTAAGGTCAACAACTAGGATCTAGAGACTCAGATAGCTACTATGATTACATGTTAAGATCAACAACTAGGATCTAGAGACTCAGATAACTACTAAGATTACATGTTAAGATCAACAAGTAAGATCTAGACTCAGATAGCTATTATGATTACATGTTAAGATCAACAACTAGGATCTAGAGACTCAGATAGCTACTATGATTACATGTTAAGATCAACAAATAAGATCTAGACTCAGATAGCTACTATGATTACATGTTAAGATCAACAACTAGGATCTAGAGACTCAGATAGCTTACTATGATTACATGTTAAGATCAACGAGTAAGATCTAGAGACTCAGATAGCCATTATGATTACATGTTAAGTTCAACAACTAGGAT
>NW_013809309.1:0-508 GCF_000517525.1 Limulus polyphemus
AGAGTTGTTATACATCCGCGGACATTCCGCTGTGCCACTGGGGGGAGGGGGGGGGCGCACTGATATGACGTGACTGTTAATTTAGATTTTTTCTTTCTAAAACTAAGTAAGAATTTACTGTTCCTTTCGGCTAAGCGGCAGGATATATATATATACATAAAAGTAACAAACAATAATTTCCAAATATAATATCCGGCATTCTTATATCACGTTAAACAGTTGTTTTTCTTTGTAGCATCTAATTTCAACTTTATCGTTAATAATTTTACAAAATCTTTTAGTATGAACATCATTTACAATTAAATTTCTCCTTTTATTTAATTACACACGAACCTTGGGCATTACGCAGACTGGCGATGCGACAATCCTGAATGTACTGCAACATCTAATGCTTTCTTCAAGGCATAGAACTTAATAACTTGTATAACGCTATAAAAATTATACTTGAGACTACAGAAAATCTAAAAACAAAAGTTTCAAATGTAACATTTAGATAAGATTTATGCCA
>NW_013809310.1:0-629 GCF_000517525.1 Limulus polyphemus
GACAACTTACTTCTTTATACAATGTAATTTTCCAGAAGATGTAGCGTTTAATATGAAGAGGGAGTCCAAAGGTTCCAATAGCACCTAAGATAAAGGGTTATCGCATTACTTATAGATTAAGACAACTTACTTCTTTATACAATGTAATTTTCCAGAAGATGTAGCGTTTAATATGGAGAGGGAGTCCAAAGGTTCCAATAGCACCTAAGATAAAGGGTTATCCCATTACTTGTCGCTACCAAGTTAGTGTTTTTCATCTATCAGTTAACTGATAATAAGATAAAAGATTCTCTAAGTGGATTCTCTAACTTTGTACTTTTGATATTATGATTAAACAACACTAAACTAAATCCTTTTCTAGTTCTTTAGCTTCAGGTTCTACAACATAAACACAAATCGTCAAGTTCAACAATACAAGTCAAAATCTTTACTTGGTCCTTTAGCGTCAAGTTCAACAATACAATCAAAATCCTTACTTTGTCCTTTACGTCAACTTCAACAACACAAATCAAAATCCTTACTTTGTCCTTTACCGTCAACTTCAACAATACAAATCAAAATCCTTACTTTGTCCTTTAGCGTCAACTTCAACAATACAAATCAAAATCTTTACTTTGTTCTTTAGCGCC
>NW_013809311.1:0-508 GCF_000517525.1 Limulus polyphemus
GTCTTTTGTGTTTCTTTTGGTCTCCAGTGAACAGTGTTCTTCATTTATTTCTCTGGATTTTTGTGATGACATCGTTGGACTAATCGTCTTGATTTCCTTACTACTGGATGGATTCTTTGTCAACTGAATACTCGAGGTATTATATTGTTTCGTGTCTTTTCTAGCGCTTCTGAGTCGGGAAGCAATGCCTGAAACTTAAAAGCTCACAATTAAACTTAAAAGTCCTATATTGTATTCACTTTTGAAATATTTTCTAAATGCATATTACAAGCGGTAGCCAAAAGTAAAATTAACACTTAATACATCTATATAAATATAGTAGTACTGTCTGTTGTATGTCCATGTAACTACTTCACAGGGTGTGGATAGATCATCATCAAAATTGGTATGGAAGTTCATTGGACCCATAGGGAAATACTTAGCATTTTTCAGTTTGCATTTTGCGGTTTTTTGATGGGCGTTTTTTACCACTACTTCGCCCCTATTGATCGATCTTCACCATATTTGA
>NW_013809312.1:0-508 GCF_000517525.1 Limulus polyphemus
CGCACTTGATGGTGAATATCATCCATCCTTTCCGATAACACTTTCACAAACTCTGACACCTTCTCAGGCAACTCTCCATAAGGTGGGCAGATCCACTGGCAACCGAAGTTCCCGACCAAACATCAACTTTGCTGGAGTGTATCCAGTGGTTTCATGCTCTGCTGTCCTATAGGCCATCAATAGTGGAGTGAGTAAGACATCCCAGTCATCTTGATGGCTATTACAAAACTTTGTCAATTCCTGTCCTAGTGTCTAGTTGTACTTTTCTACCATCCCATCAGACTGTGGGTGAAGTGGCGTTGCCCTGGTCTTTCGGATGCCAAATAACTTGCAGCATTCTTGGAACACAGCTGATTCAAAGTTATGGCCTTGATCTGAATGCAGTTCATATGGCATACCAAATTTGAAAAAGAAATCACTAATAGCCGAAGCTACAGTTGTAGCTTCCTGATTTGGTATTGCATATGCCTCAGGCCACTTGGTGAAATAATCCATCACCACACAGATG
>NW_013809313.1:0-505 GCF_000517525.1 Limulus polyphemus
TGTTCGTTTAAAGGTTTTTAGCATGTTGCGACAGTCCACTTATCAACAGGCTAGGTGTTCGTTAAAGGTTTTTAGCATGTTGCGACAGTCCACTTGATACAGGCTAGGTGTTCATTTAAAGGTTTTTAGCATGTTGCGACAGTCTACTTATCAACAGGCTAGGTGCTCGTTTAAAGGTTTTTAGCATGTTGCGACAGTCCATTTGTTAACAAGCTAGGTGTTCATTTAAAGGTTTTTAGCATGTTGCGACAGTCTACTTATCAACAGGCTAGGTGTTCATTTAAAGGTTTTTTAGCATGTTGCGACAGTCCACTTGTCAACAGGCTAGGTGCTCGTTTAAAGGTTTTTTAGCATGTTGCGACAGTCCACTTGTCAACAGGCTAGGTGCTCGTTTAAAGGTTTTTAGCATGTTGCGACAGTCCACTTGTCAACAGACTAGGTGCTCGTTTAAAGGTTTTTAGCATGTTGCGACAGTCCACTTGTTAACAAGGTTAGGTGTTCATTT
>NW_013809314.1:0-679 GCF_000517525.1 Limulus polyphemus
GATTATCCAAGTCAATAAAATATAGTGTAAAAAGGACAATAAACCGTTATCAAAGTTAACAAAATCTAGTGGAAGAAGGACTAAAAAGACAATTGTAAATGTCAACAAAATTTAGTGAAAGAATTACTATAAAGACAATTATAAAAGTCAAAATCATCTAAAGAAAGAAGGACTAATGAGGCCGTTATCAAAGTCGAAAAAATCTAGTGTAAGAAGGACTAAAAAGACCGTTATCAAAGTCGAAAAAATCTAGTAGAAGAAAAACTAAAAACACCGTTATCAAAGTCAAAAACGTCTAGTGTAAGAAGGACTAAAAACACCGTTATCAAAGTCAAAAACGTCTAGTGTAAGAAGGACTAAAGAGGCTGTTATCAAAGTCGAAAAAATCTATTGTAATAAGTGAGTAAAAAGATCATTATGATTGTGAAAATATATTCTAGGAAGATCTAAAAAGACTGTTATGTAAGTCGACAAAATCTAGTGTAAAAAGGACTAGAGAGACCGTTATAGATTTTTTCGACTTTGATAACGATCTTTTTAGTCCTTCTTCCAACAGATTTTGATGGATTTGAAGTGTAAGAAGGACTAAAAAGACCGTTATCAAAGTCGAAAAATACTAGTAGAAGAAAAACTAAAAACAACCGTTATCAAAGTCAAAAACGTACTAGTGTAAGAAGGG
>NW_013809315.1:0-508 GCF_000517525.1 Limulus polyphemus
AGGAAGTTCTACTAGATATTAATTAAATTATAAATATATCAATTCATGTGAATATGACTGAAAAATTTCATTTTTTTCTGAAAAGGTGGTGTCTATTTACTTGTGTATGTGTAAAGTGCGTTTCAGTTTACTGTTCTAACAGTTTTACTTAAAATTCTTTGATTCCCGACAATGTATCAGCGTAACTTTGTAGTTTTAGCGGAGTGTTAGGAAATAGATTATTGTTTAAACACTGTTATACAGATAATGAGATCCTACTATTCCGTTTCCTAGGAAACAAAATAGTTTCGCTGTGTATTTCTTCGTTCAAATGTGATGGGGGCGCCACTAAGCAATCTCTGATAACTCTCCGCTGGTGACAGCCGAGTAATTTGCTTTACAACTTCGGCATTTGAGTGTTGCAGTTGAAAATCTTCGGAGAAAGTTGCGTCAACTCTGACGTTTCGTTTTACTGTATCGGACCCATTAACCTTAGATTCATAGAGATAAAATCACATCCAGAAGTGAA
>NW_013809316.1:0-531 GCF_000517525.1 Limulus polyphemus
GCCTAAGCGTTGGCGGTGGGTGGCGATGACTGGCTGTCTTCTCTCTAGCCTTTTACTGCTAAATTAGGGACGGCTAGCACAGATAGCCCTCGTGTAGTTTTGCGCGGAATTGAAACCAAACCATCCACCTATAATAAAAAAAAGCTCCTTTCACCCCCACCCACATACTTACGTCATGTTATACAAGAATACTTTAAAAAGGTACTTATTTATTTAACGGTTTCTGAATGAAGTATGTGGACGATGCTCTCACATATACAGAAAGGATAACCACGCTAAAGATTCGTGGGTTTGGATCATTAAAACAATTGAAATTGTCTAGGTTCTTCTTGGCTTACAATGGTAATTTCTTATTGAACCTCCAGAGGTTAGAGAACCTGAGAGTATATATTAAATGTCTTTTCCTTTATTGTTCTTACCATGGTAATATTTAATTACATGAATACATTCACTAATTTTTATTATTATATTTCTATTTATGTATACGAGAGAAAATTGTTATTATCCGATGTAAATCGTTTGATATTCTAA
>NW_013809317.1:0-508 GCF_000517525.1 Limulus polyphemus
ATAAAATGTATCTCTCAGTCGACTAATGACTTCTATATTACTACCACGAGGAAAAGATGAATATTCAATGACCGATATCTTAGAAAGTAGAGGTATGCGTGAGTCATTTTCAGCTGTTCTATATAGGGAACATTCTGATTGACTTTGCACCTTCTCTGAATTTGTAGTATAATATCCAAACTTTATAAGTTTTATATCGTACTTTAAGAATACATTTCTAGGTTTTCCAACAGTACTTGTAAAATTGACGATACAGAATCACGTTACGCAGGATGTTGCGTCTCTTGATGCCCACTAAAATGTTATCTGACGCAGAAAGAACTGAACAAAGTCCATATGTAAAATTGTATGGACTTACAGGTCAAGAGAAATCATACCTCTTGTAAAAAAAAAAAAATTTAAAGGACGACAAACATTTATCACGATATCGAATATATCTTTGAATACAATTTTAAAAACGTTCCATCTGTTGCGTCAGCGAGTCACATGACCACGTGACGCAACGTTT
>NW_013809318.1:0-508 GCF_000517525.1 Limulus polyphemus
ATGTAGAGTTATGTTCGACTGGTGTGACTAGTTTTGAAAGAAGGAGATCCAGAGTTATATTCGATTTGTGTGACTACTTTCCAAAGAAGAAGATGTAGAGTTATGTTCAACCGGTGTAAGTAGTTTTGAAAATAGGAGATGTAGAGTTATGTTCGATCTTTGTGACTAGTTTTGAAAGAAGGAAATGTAAAGTTATGTTCGATCTTTGTGACTAGTTTTGAAAGAAGGAGATGTAGAGTTATGTTCGATCTTTGTGACTAGTTTTGAAAGAAGGTGATGTAGAATTATGTTCGACCGTTGTGACTAGTTTTGAAAGAAGGAGATGTAGAGTTATGTTCGACCGGTGTGACTAATTCTGAAAGAAAGAGATGTAGAGTTATGCTCGACCAGTGTGATTAGTTTTGAAAGAAGGAGATGTCGAGTTATGTTCGACCGGTGTAAATAGTTTTGAAAAAGGAGATGTAGAGTTATGTTCGATCTTTGTGACTAGTTTTGAAAGAAGGAAATG
>NW_013809319.1:0-508 GCF_000517525.1 Limulus polyphemus
TCCACTGGCAATCAAAGTTCCCGATCAAACATCAACTTTGCTGGAGTGTATCCAGTGGTTTCATGCTCTGCTGTCCTATAGGCGATCAACAGTGGAGGGAGTAAGACATCCCAGTCATCTTGGCGACTATTACAAAACTTTGCCAATTCATGTCCCAGTATCCAGTTGTACTTTCTACCATCCCATCAGACTGTGGGTGAAGTGGCGTTGTTCTGGTCTTTCGTATGCCAAACAACTTGCAGCATTCATGGAACACAGATGATTCAAAGTTACGGCCTTGATCTGAATGCAGTTCGTATGGCATACCAAATCTGAAGAAGAAATCACTAATAGCCGAAACTATTGTTTTAGTTTCCTGATTTGGTATTACATATGCCTCAGGCTACGTGGTGAAATAATCCATCACCACACAAATGTACTTGTTTCCAGCACGAGTTCGGGGCAATGCACCAGCAATGTCAATGGCTACTCTTTCCATTGGTACGCCAACTTTATATAATTACATTGG
>NW_013809320.1:0-507 GCF_000517525.1 Limulus polyphemus
TTCCTGTAGTTGCTGCTGACTTTCTTGTAACTGTTGGAGACTTTCTTCCTGTTTCCTTTCTTGTTCCAGTTGCCACTGCTGTAATCTCTATTCTTGTTTATTTCTTTTTCCTCCAACAACTGTTGTAATCTCTCTTGTTTATTTTGCTGTTCGAGCTGCCATTGTTGTAGGTTTTCTTGCAACTGTTGTTGTCTCTCTTCTTGTTTCTTTTCTTTTTCCTCTAACAACTGCTGTAATTTCTCTTCCTGTTTCTTTTCTTTTCCTCCAACCACTGCTGTAATTTCTCTTCTTGTTTCTTTTCTTTTTCCTCTAACAACTGTTGTAATTTCTCTTCTTGTTTCTGTATTGCTGCCATCAAATCTGCTAAGCTGTAGTTTGATTTTCCGCCTCTCGTTTCCACCTTCTTCTCTTTTTTTTCTATCCCACTCTCTGACACCAATTTGTTACGTCTCCGTTTGTTAATTAACTTTCTGTAACTTCGTTCCGACGAAATTTTAACGACACAAG
>NW_013809321.1:0-508 GCF_000517525.1 Limulus polyphemus
GGGTATCGAAACCCGGATTCTAGCGTTGTAAGTCCAAGATTTCAAGGAGATATGCTGTTGTGTCTTTAGTCTGCTCGAAATTTCATATTTTTTAGACCCAAATACAGCTTAGTTACTAAGCTTGATAAATTATAGTGGAATTTTATGGTATCGATATAGTAATTTTTAATTTTTTGGTTATGCAACTGTAAGTATAAAACCTAAAAAATATATTTCGTTTCATATTTTTCAGCAAGCGAAATTTTAAAAGAATTAATAACATACGTCAAGCAGCAACCAAATACATAGGTCGTAACTAGAAGAGCTAATTCTTTGCTTTACTTCTTTCTTTACTGTTCTGTGTTTTAAGAAAAATAAGTTTAAGAACTTATTTCTAAATAGTAATAATCATATATAACGTATAGTAATGGAAATGTGACTGTATTTTACAAAATACTAGTCTACTAAAACACAGCCAAGACGGGTCACTTTGTAAAGACTAAAGGTCAGTTTTATATTGTTGGATACG
>NW_013809322.1:0-614 GCF_000517525.1 Limulus polyphemus
AAAATAGAACTTTCGCTTGTTTACTCTGGATGATTATTCAAACAAAATCACCACATCTTAAAGGTCATGATGTCTTATTACAAAATAAAGTCCACCTATTGGATTGTTATATTTAAAGCTCTTCTTTTCTTTATTATATCATAAGGACAAACAAGAAAAATCGAAAATATCAAAATTTTGATATCCGATTATGGAATAAATATTGGGAATTTCGACGAAAGGATATCCATTTTGAACAGTGTACATCACGGGCATCTTTGTATTGAAGTATGAGGAAAATAAATTTTTTTCAAAATTTTAGCAAAAAACGAAGCCTTGGTATTTTTGTCGAAAATGTCAATTTTTTGAAACACGGAAAAAGGCGCTTTTTTGAAGCAAAATTAATAGAAAAATATCGGATAGTGTTTATTTTGGCAGAAAATTAGAAACTGAGACACTAGAACATTAACGAAAAAGTATTATGTCGCGTCAGAAGCTAATGTTTCACCCTGTACTTAAACTTTTTAAAAGAACATCAGATATTTGTAAAAAGGCTAACTACAAGGGGGAATGAGAACATCGTATGCGCTAGAATTAAGATGTTTTTTAGCTTATGTAAAAAATATAGAAGAAAC
>NW_013809323.1:0-1249 GCF_000517525.1 Limulus polyphemus
TGGATACAGCGTAACAAGAACCAGGAGAATCATTACAATTATATTTCTCTTCAGGTTTATTTCATCTTTGAGCACAATATTCTTAATCTTGTCCCTTTGGGGGGTCTTCAGGAATTACAAGGTAGGCTGTGATAGGCCTAATACTAATATCTGATGACAAATATAATTGTAATCGTTACTCAGCAGCTTGTAAAAGGTGTACCCACCATAACAAGGAATACACCTGGAAAGAGAAAGCGTAACAAAAATCAGGAGAATCCAAGAACAACCTTCTAATGTACAGCGTAACAAGGTTCAAAGACATTCCACTACAGCCACATGTTTTGTAGTTCGGGAACTGATAGAAATGATAGTACTAGTAGTTTCTCTAACTGATGCTTGTTATATAGTTACGTCTCATGTTGTGGTAACAACACTCGACTCAAATATCTTCATTTCACTCCCAAACAGCTTCATTACTATTTCTTCCATTTAGTTCACCACAGTAACCAACAAGTCAGAATGACCTGAGTTCACAGATCATCACATAGCACAGAAAAATTAACCTTAAAATTTTGTAAGTATTTCTTTTTTGAAATTAAGTATGTAAAACAATATTATTAAAAACTTGAATCATAAACTATATTTTCACGGCAAGTTTATTCACATACATAGATAATAAATGTGTTTAATTACACTTGGAACGTAACACTAAAAAGTCATAACATAACTTTACCCAGTCGTAATAAGAGTTCTCATAACAACCAACAAATGACAATCTCTGTATCTCAAAATTGTTAAAAAAACATTCCATTATTTTCATTCTACAATAAGATACGTAACCAAATTCTATGAAATTTGGAAGATACTTTTTTTACGTTATCTAGTTTGTACGTAAAACAAAAGTTGATGTGCAGCTTTACTCGTCATAGCAGACAACTTCCCACTAAAGAGTCAAACAATCACCTTAACCTTTTCCATACGGGTCATGGGTCAAAGGCCATGTCTTCACGTTTATTGATTTGCATTCAAAATTTGATTGAACTGCAATTTCATGAATTTATATCAGTAAGTTTGGCATCAAACTGTAGATTATAATTCATATTTTAGTACTATACATTACTTAATTTCTTAATTTAAAAGTAAATATTATAAAAACACAGATAAACATCAATTTTTGTGTGTCACGTGATATGTTGAATGCAGCACTGGTTCAAATTAGATGTCTGTGATGTCAAAATACTAAGTCTATAGTTTCATACAAATTAGG
>NW_013809324.1:0-507 GCF_000517525.1 Limulus polyphemus
CTTTTTTGTAGTTATTAGCAAAGTATGATCCAGTAATGAGAGAGCATTTAGAGCGTGTTAAAAACAAGCAAACGTCGACATCTTATCTTTCTCCTGAAATCCAAAATGAGTTTATAAATCTAATGGCTTCACATATGCGAAATTATTGTTTGTCAGCAATTCGTAGAAACAAATACTATGGTATTCTGTTTGATTCCACACCTGATTTAGCCCATCGTGAGCAATTGACCCAAGTGATTCGGTTTGTTGACACTGACTTTAAGACAAGAAAATTAGAAGTCAAAGAGTAATTTATTGACGTTTTACAGATTAAGGAAAAATACACTGCCAATATTGAGAAAACAATAAGCATAAAATTAGAAACGGATGGGGTGATTGTTGTTCACAATGTTATGATATTGCTGCTGTCATGTCAGGTCATCTGTCAGGCATATGGTGCTCATAATATTCTGCAACACATGCTTACATTTGATTTTTCTTGTACTATTTACTATTTTTTGGAGTAAA
>NW_013809325.1:0-507 GCF_000517525.1 Limulus polyphemus
ATCATATATATTGTTTTTTGAAATGTTGGAATATCGTCGGTGGTCAACACCAATTTGTTTGTTTTTGGAACTGTCAGAATACCAAAGTAGGTTTACACCATGTAATTTGTTTTTGAAAGTGTTGGAATAACGAAGTTGGTCTACATCATATAATTTGTTATTTTGAATGTTTTGGAATATCGAAGAAGGTCTACACCACGTATTTTGTTTTTTGAAAGTGTTGGAATATCAATGTAGCTCTACACCACGTGTTATGTTTTTGAAAGTGTTGGAATATCGAAGAAATCCTACCCCACGTATTTTGTTTTTTGAAAATGTTGGAATATCAAAGTTAGTCTACACCATAAAATTTGTTTTTAAAAAGTTGGGATATCAAAGTAGGTCTACAACATGTACTTTGTTTATTTAAGGTGTTGTTCTATTGAAGAAGGTATACCTCACGTATTTTGTTTTTTGAAAATGTTGGGATTTCAATGTAGCTCTACACCACGTATTTTGTTTTTGAAA
>NW_013809326.1:0-507 GCF_000517525.1 Limulus polyphemus
GTAGTGGCCTACTTCAGTAGAGTTTTAAGTAGACCAGAGAGGAACTACTGTGTAACACGGAGGGGAATTCCTTGCTATAGTAAAGAGTCTGACATATTTCAACCCTTACCTCTATGGTGCAAGGTTTACCATTAGGACAGACCATGCTGCGTTACGCTGGATCGGAAAAATATACCAGTATAATTATAATATTGAATATAGAGAAAATCCCATGGTAATGCTGATGGACTGAGTCGAAGACCCTGCAAAAATGACTGCAGACATTGCTGCAAAAGAGAGGTTGAAATAACCAGGCGTCATCAAGCTGAAGTCAAGCCGACTGAAAGAGTTGATGATGTTGAAGTGGAACCAAATATAAATATCAAAGCAGAACAGGAGAAAGACCAAGATTTGAAGCCAATGATTGACTTTCTAAAAGCGAGTGTTTTGCGCCCTGCTTGGGAGAAGGTGTCTAGTCTAAGTCCCGTGACAAAGAACTATTGGGCACAATGGGACCAGTTGAAACTT
>NW_013809327.1:0-622 GCF_000517525.1 Limulus polyphemus
AGTTGTTGTACCAAATAATGTTACAGATGAGTAGTGGGGTTATTAATTCGGTAACTAGAGTTACACCTAGGTGTTCATGGAGTTGTTGTAACAAGTAAGGCTAAAGATGAGTATGGTGGTTATAAATTCTGTAACTAGAGTTACACCTAAGTGTTCATGGAGTAGTTGTACCAAGTAAGGCTAAAGATGAGTATGGTGGTTATAAATTCGGTAAATAGAGTTACACCTAGGTGTTCGTGGAGTTGTTGTACCAAATAATGTTAAATACGAGTATGTTGGTTACAAATTCGGTAACTAGAGTTACACCTAGGTGTTCGTGGAGTTGTTGTACCAAATAACGCTAACGATGAGTATGGTGGTTATAAATTCGGTAAATAGAGTTACACCGAGGTGTTCATGTAGTAGTTGTGCCAAGTAAAGCTAAAGATGAGTATGGTGGTTAAAAATTCGGTAACTAGAGTTACACCTAGGTATTCGTGGAGTTGTTATACCAAGTAAAGCTACAGATGAGTATGGTGGTTAAAGGTGTAACTCTAGTTACCGAATAACCCCTTACTAATCTTTAGCGTTATTTGGTATAGCAACTGCACGAACTCCTATAAATTCGGTAACTAGAGTTAAA
>NW_013809328.1:0-506 GCF_000517525.1 Limulus polyphemus
GTTGAGTCTACCCCAAAGCAACACACTCGTGAAATGGCCATGAAATTGTATGTCACTCACGAAATAATACGTAAACATCTAAAGAATATGGGAAAACTCCATACAGAAGGTGTTTGAGTGCCTTACGAACTCTCCGATGATCATCGTTACCAACGTGCCAACGTTACTTCGTCTCTTCTGGAGCGTAATGCGCATGAACCATATTTAGACAGAATTGTCACCGGTGAAGAAAAATGGATCCTCTATGCGAATATTAAACGCCAAAAACAATTGCTCAGTCCTGGACAAAAATCACTTCCGACACCACAACCTGGGCTCCATCCACAGAAAGTGATGCTTTGCATATGGCGGGACATCAAAGGAGTAATTCATTTCGAACACCTCATTCCACAGCGAACTGTCAATGCAGAGATTTTTGGTCAGCAAATGCCCTTCACTCGTCAATCGGAAAGGCGTTCTTCTTCTCCACGACAATGCATATCCACATGTTGCACGTTTGACGCAAC
>NW_013809329.1:0-508 GCF_000517525.1 Limulus polyphemus
CGCCGACCACATTTTATCCGGAAAGTCACGTCTGAGAGACGATCCACTATGTTGTATGGGCCTTCCCATGGAGATGACAACTTAGGAGATTTCCCTTTGGTCTTCCTGGGATTATACAACCATACCTTGTCTCCTGGTACAAAGCTGACTTCAGTAGATCTCTTATCATAAGTTAACTTCATCGAATCAGCAGACGTTTCCAAGTTTGAACGCACTTGATGGTGGATATCATCCATCCTTTCCGATAATACTTCCACAAACTCTGACACATTCTCAGGCAACTCTTCATAAGGTGAGTGTCCCGTATGCTTGGGTCCCCTTTTAGCACTACATGTACTGCATGTTCGGCACCATTGTTCCACATCTCGCCTCATACCTATCCAATAATATCTTTGCCGTAGATGGCACAATGTCTTCCTAATTCCGAGATGTCCTCCTGTTAAATTATCATGGGATTGACGCAGCACAACTTCCCGTAACTTCCTCGGTATAAGTGTTTGCCAAGTCG
>NW_013809330.1:0-917 GCF_000517525.1 Limulus polyphemus
CAAAGGAAGACAAGATTTAACGATACTATGTACTGTCAATAAAAAGACACAAGATTTAACAATACTGTGTCCTGTCAATAAGAAGATACAGGATTTATCAATACTGTGTGTTGTCAATAAGAAGATACAGGATATTACAATTTTGTTAAATTTTGTGTCTTCTTATTGACAGTACACAGTATTGATACACAGTATTGATAAATCCTGTATATTCTTATTGACAGGAATTGACAGTTTGTGTCTTCTTATAAATCCTGAATCTTCTTATTGACAGGACACAGTATTGTTAAATCTTATGTTTTTCTATTGACAGTAAACAGTATCGTTAAATCTTGTCTTCTTTTTGATAGTACATAGTATTTTTAAATCTTGTGTCTTCTTAGTGAGAGTAAACGGTATTAATAAATCTTGTGTCTGCTTATTGACAGTACACAGTATTGGTAAATCTTGTCTTCTTATTGATAGTACACAGTATCGTTAAATCTTGTGTCTTTTTATTGACAGCACACAGTATCGTTAATTCTTGTCTTCTTTTTGATAGTACATAGTATTGTTAAATCTTGTGTCTTCTTATTGACAGTACACTGTATTGATAAATCCTTTATCTTCTTATTGACAGGACTCAGTATTGATAAATCCTTTATCTTCTTTTTGACAGGACACAGTATTGTTAAATCTTGTGTCTTCTTATTGACAGTACACAGTGTTGATAAATCCTGTATCTTCTTATTGACAGGACACAGTATTATTAAATCTTATTGATAGTACACAGTATCGGAAGACAAAAGATTTAACGATACTGTGTACTATAATAACAAGTCATAAGATTTAATGATACTGTGTACTATCAATAACAAGCCAAAAGATTTAACGATACTGTGTACTGTCAATAAAAAGACACAAGATTTAAAAATAGG
>NW_013809331.1:0-508 GCF_000517525.1 Limulus polyphemus
ATCCAGCGTGCTTGTTGTCCCTCTGGGTTCTTTAATGATCTTAACCAGCATAACGCAGCATGGTCTGTCCTAATGGTAAACCTTGCACCATAGAGATAAGGATGGAAATATGTCAGACTCTTTGCTATAGCAAGGAGTTCTCTCCGTGTTACACAATAGTTCCTCTCTGGTCTACTTAAAACCCTACTGAAGTAGGCCACTACATGTTCGTTTTCGCCCACTTTCTGAGACAACACTCCTCCAATTCCGACATTACAAGCATCACAATCCAGTATGTACGGCAGTGAGGGATCTGGAAGCTTTAAAAGTGTAGCAGAGGCAAATTTTTCCTTCAACGTCTTGAAAGAATGCTGGCAAGAAACTGTCCATTCAAAGTTCTGGCCTTTTTTAGTCAAATCATGTAATGGAGCAGCTATGGTTGCAAAGTCCTTCACAAACTTCTCTGAAAGCTGACCTTTTCTGGCCTTGAATCCAGATGACTGTACCAACCTCGGTACCTCTGTGCTGG
>NW_013809332.1:0-505 GCF_000517525.1 Limulus polyphemus
CACGCACATTACTTACGACTTGACTCGATTATCTGTCTCTATATCTCCCTATCTGCAATTATCTATGCCATCACTTCTTCTCTCCGCTTTATTTGCAAGGCTTATATACTAAAATAGAGGGCGTCTAGCAAATACTGGGATATTCGTGATGTTTCCCGATCCTTCTAGAAACTCATGACGTGTTACCAGGGTCACGTGACTTCCGCTGTCGTAACACTGCCTCTTCCTTAGTATTGTTCATCCCGAACAATAGCCACTTACATTAAACCAATATATAATTAACAATAACTTAATTAAATGTACAGAATTTACAAACACAAAATTAAAATTCAACAAAGTCTCTTAATTTTACGGGACGTATCTTCTTCTGTACTGGTCTTCGTCTCGTTGGCTTTTGCTTGACGTGGTGTTCATCTGCTCCATCAGGAAATGTTCTATTATCTGTAACAGTCACATCAGTGGTAGTAACTTCATCAAGGGCTTCACTGGTTCCCTTCTCAAAACC
>NW_013809333.1:0-927 GCF_000517525.1 Limulus polyphemus
CGAGGAGAGTTTCTCGAAATTTCAGCTTATGCAACAATATAAATGATACACCAGTGTTTACTTACACACACATATATTGTTGATTCTTACACTCGAGAATTTTCTACAATTTTAGTGAATAGCTGGGTATTTCGCAATACAGATTTCACAGTATAAGTTATGTACATTTCTAAATACAAATTTAACTTAAACAAACATCAGTAATAAAATAAATATAAGATAGCACATGTTAAATGACGGGAAGACTCGAACTCGCGACCCGAAGATTGCGAATAGAATGCTATCATCACCAGGCCCACCACCTTTACTGGCTGACGAAAGGCGTCTGCTCGAAACGTCGCACAAAATAAAATAGAGAACGTTTTTATTACACGTATGAATATATTCTCTATTATTATTTAACCAACTATTTTCTTCTCACGTCTTACGGAACAACACTCATTTAAAAATTATAATAAGCTTAGTACTAATGTTTTACGACAAGTATAACTTTATAAGTATTGTTGCCTGAATATTCTTTTTATTGTTTAGCAATATTTAGTAACTACCTTCCCATCATTTAGCAACAATTTCAACAGTGATTATGCTATAAATGTATCTTAGCAACGTTATGTTAGTAAAACTTTTCGGAGATTTAGTCAAGTATTCCAAAGCCTACGCATATCAATATTATATCTTATAGACAGAGAAGTTATATAGAATAATGAAATTATCATTAGCAATTTTATTTGCTTTAGTTCTATTTGCTGTTAAAATCCAAACTCCAGTGTTTGGAAAAGCTATTTTACCCACTAAACACGAGAAAAACACGGACCATCCCATCCAGCGAGGAGAGAATGCAGTAGTTCATTGTATCCCACCTGATTACAAACAAAAACATTCAATCACTGATGTTGTTAGCTACGTTTGGACAAGCCAAAGAGGTAC
>NW_013809334.1:0-500 GCF_000517525.1 Limulus polyphemus
ATCCGATATGTCCTTCTGTTAAACTATCATGGGATTGACGCAGCACATTCCCGTAACTTTCTCGGTATAGCCGTTTGCCAGGTCGTCACTTTCCCATCTGCAGTTTCACATCTCCGGAGAAGAATACCATCTTCAAGCTTCAACTGGTCCCATTGTGCCCAATAGTTCTTTGTCACAGGGCTTAGACTAGAAACCTTCTCCCAAGCAAGGTGCAAAACACTTGTTTTTAAAAAATCAATTATTGGCTTCAAATCTTGATCTTTTTCCTGCTCTGCTTTAATATCTATACCTGGTCCCACTTCACCATCATCAACTCCTTCAGTCACTTTGACTTCAGCTTGATGATACCAAGTTAGTTCAACCTTTCTTTTAACACTTACTGGAATTTGGCCTTTGTTGTTCTAAACATCATTTTATCAAAATTAATTACAACTTCCTCGGTAGTAAGTAGTCCAACCCTAATATGCATTGGTATTCAATGACAGCCAAGTATACTTTGT
>NW_013809335.1:0-852 GCF_000517525.1 Limulus polyphemus
ACCACAGCTTAATTAAGGATCCTGAAAGTCATGCTGTCACTATGAGGCTAGACGTATATACGCATAGTATAACAACAGACTTTACCACAGTTTAATTAAGGTTCCTGAAAGTTATGCTGTTAGTATGAGGCTAGACGTATATATGCAGTGATGGGATTCAGCCGGTTCGCACCGGTTCGTGCGAACCTGTTCTTAGAATTTAATGACCTCCACGAACCGGTTGTTAATAATCGTATGTATAGGCCTAATAATAACGTTACAACTTACAAGTACGCGTGTTTACAACGCAACTTTACTAGCAGGCTAGGCGAACTAGGTCTACTAGATCTCTGATGAATCATTTTCCAGCAGGTAAGTGTTTTTTTTATACAGTTTCTTATAATCTTATCTAAATTATTATTATTAGATCTAACTTGGTTATATCATCTACTATAGACCAAGCGTCCTAGGCCTAGGTGTGAGTGCAAATATGTGCTGAATTATTAGCCAGCGGGTGAACGCTTTTTCTACTACTAATTTTTTCACTACTAGGACAAACCATTCAGGAATTGCTGCCCGTCTTTGCAACAAATATTTCTTGGCAGATTTAGCACTGATGATAGACATACTTCAAGAAATGTCCTTACTTTCTAATGCTCTCCAAGCCAGAAGTGTAACTTTGCCAAGAGCTGAAAAACTAATCAAAAGGTCCATAAAAGCATTTGGAATGCTTAAAGAAAATAAGGGGACTTTTGAAAAGGAAATAAATGATAGAGTTGCATCTGATGCCTTTAAGGATATTCAGATCACTGAAAACCACAGATTTGTTAGCCTTCCTCGTCAAAGGCCCCTTGAGGTAATAATAGAAAATAT
>NW_013809336.1:0-624 GCF_000517525.1 Limulus polyphemus
GACACTATAAAAACAAGACTACATCAGCAGTGTAACAGATGTCCCATCAAGAATATATCAAATATCCGATAGTTATAGAGCTATAGTTATTTGACACAATAATAACAAGACTACACCTGCAGTGTAACAGATGTCACATCAATAATATATCAAATAATTTGATAGTATTAGAGCTAGTTATTTGACACTATAGTAACAAGACTTTATCAGCATTGTAACAGGTGTCACATCAAGAATATATCATATACCTGACAGTAGTAGAGCTATAGTTATTTGACACTATAATAAGACTACATCAGCAGTGTAACAGATGTAACATGAAGAATATATCAAATAACCGATAGTAATATAGCTATAGTTATTTGACACTATAATAACAAGACTACATCAGTAGTGTAACAGATGTAACATGAAGAATATATCAAATATCTGATAGTAATGTAGCTATAGTTATTTGACACAATAATAAACAAGACTACATCAGTAGTGTAATAGATGTAACATTAACGATGTCACATCAAAAATATATCTAATATCTCATAGTTATTTGACACTATAATAACAAGACTACATCAGTAGTGTAACAGATGTAATATGAAGAATATATCAAATATCTGATAGTAA
>NW_013809337.1:0-507 GCF_000517525.1 Limulus polyphemus
AGCTAGTCACCGCCAACTCTTGGGCTACTCTTTTACCAACGAATAGTGGGATTGACCGTCACTTTATACCACCCCCACGGCTGAAAGGGCGAGCATGTTTGGTGTGACGGGTGCGAGTCGAGCGCCCTAACCACCTGGCCATGCTGGGCCAGTTCTGTTAATAGAACTAATTAATATTAACTATTAATATTTTCTATGGTGTTAGCATCTACTTTATGGCTTTAAAGTTTTGTCATACTGTTTCCTTTGGCATTGTTGTCGCGCTATTTGTGTATGTATGTGTGTGTATATATATATATATATATATATATATCATTTATACTTTTCAAAAATTGTATAGTATTGAATAATGAATTCGATGATATATCATAACATTATTCACATACCTAAATTAAAACGGACTCAAAAACTACATAAAATTTGTATCTGTTCAAAAACAGTCACGCACGTGCGCAGGGAGGAGGGGTTCGCCCAAATCCTCTATTTTTGTGATGTAAAAAATTGTGC
>NW_013809338.1:0-508 GCF_000517525.1 Limulus polyphemus
GAGCCCAAACTCTTGGTGAGACATTCTCCATACCCTTATCCTTCCACTGTCCGAAAATTGAGCGAATCTTGATTCATCTGAGAACAATACGGTCTTCCAAAAGTCCAGAGGCTTGGTCATCATATCACTTGCCCTCTTCTTTCGTCTGACTATGTTGGCAGGTCTTAATAAGGGCTTCCATCTAGCTGCTCTGCAACGATAACCCAATCTGTGGAGAATTCGTTGAACAGATTTCAGGCTCATCACACCAGCTTTGGCCACTTCTGCAGTCGTTAATCTGGGATCCATTTCGATGCTCCTCTTGACAGCCCTTTTTGTCAACGCTGCTCAGTTGTTTCCTGAACTGCACGATGATTCTGTTGACTGTCGAAAGCGGGATTCCCAAATTCTGCGAAATTTGCCGCTGATTTAGTCCACCATCTGCTTGACCAACTATCCTTCCTCTAACAAAATCTGACAATTCGAGAGAACCTAGAGTTCTAGGGACAAGATAATTAGTGTGCGGACA
>NW_013809339.1:0-508 GCF_000517525.1 Limulus polyphemus
ATTATTTCACCAAGTGGCCTGAGGCCTATGCAATACCAAATCATGAAGCTACAACTGTAGCTTCGGCTGTTAGTGACTTCTTCTTCAGATTTGGTATGCAATATGAACTGCATTCAGATCAAGGCCGTAACTTTGTTCCAAGAATGCTGCAAGTTGTTTGGCATCCGAAAGACCAGGACAACGCCACTTCACCCACAATCTGATGGGATGGTAGAAAAGTACAACTGGACACTAGGTCAGGAATTGGCAAAGTTTTGTAATAGCCGCCAAGATGACTGGGATGTCTTACTCCCTCCACTGTTGATGGCCTATAGGAGAGCAGAGCATGAAACCACTGGATACACTCCAGTAAAGTTGATGTTTGGTTGGGAACTTCGGTTGCCAGTGGATCTGTTAACAGGACGCCCACCTTATGAAGAGTTACCTGAGAATGTGTCAGAGTTTGTGAAAGTGTTATCAGAAAGGATGGATGCTATTCACCACCAAGTATGTTCAAACTTGAAAACGT
>NW_013809340.1:0-525 GCF_000517525.1 Limulus polyphemus
GTTCTAACAGTTATCTATAGTATTACAAACCTCTAGGTTCTAACAGTTATCTATAGTATTATAAATTTCCAGGTTCTAAAAGTTATCTATAGTATTACAAACCTCTAGGTTCTAACAGTTATCTATAGTATTACAAACCTCTAGGTTCTAACATTTATCTATAGTATTACAAATCTCCAGGTTCTAACAGTTATCTATAGTATTATAAATTTCCAGGTTCTAAAAGTTATCTATAGTATTACAAACCTCTAGGTTCTAACAGTTATCTATAGTATTACAAACCTCTAGGTTCTAACAGTTATCTATAGTATTACAAACCTCTAGGTTCGTACAGTTATCGATAGTATTACAAACCTTCAGGTTCTAACAGTTATCTATAGTATTACAAACCTTCAGGTTCTAACAGTTATCTATAGTATTACAAACCTCTAGGTTCGTACAGTTATCTATAATATTATAAACCTCTAGGTTCTTACAGTTATCTATAGTATTACAAACCTCTAGGTTCTACAGTTATCTATAGTA
>NW_013809341.1:0-506 GCF_000517525.1 Limulus polyphemus
TCCTATTACTGACATTCATATCTGGGATGTGACTTCTAATGGGACTGAATATGTCTGCATTTAGGCTTAGCTGCGGGCTTTGTAAGGGGCTTGCCATTGTCTGGGGCTGATTAAGTCGATGATCAATGTATCCTCCTTGTGTAACAGACAACAGATCGTCATTTAACGTATCTAATTCGCTTTTAAATTTACTAATGTTTTCCATTTGTACCTCTTGCCATTGTTGTTGATTTTCCTATAGTTGCTGCTGACTTTCTTCCTGTTTCCTTTCTTGTTCCAGTTGCCACTGCTGTAATCTCTCTTCTTGTTTCTTTTCTCGTTCCTCTTGTTTATTTTCTTTCTCCTCCAACAACTGCTGTAATCTCTCTTCTCGTTTCTTTTCTTTTTCCTCCAACAACTGCTGTAATCTCTCTTGTTTATTTTGCTGTTCGAGCTGCCATTGTTGTAGGTTTTCTTGCCACTGCTGTAATCTTTCTTCTTGTTTCTTTTCTCGTTATTCTTGTTTC
>NW_013809342.1:0-508 GCF_000517525.1 Limulus polyphemus
GTACACTCATAAATTATAACATTTTAAGTTTTTTAGTTCACCAAAGCATCAGGTAATCAATACGTTTCCCACACAAACATACCTAGTTTATAATTGGAAAAAGGTTCTCTACAATTCATGTATTTTGCAGAGTTCAATAGCAAATAAGTACTGTATCAATTTTGATATATAGAGTTGACAATCATAATGTGTCCTACTATGGAAGATTATAAAGAGAAATTTGTAAATAGTTGTTTTTATCAATAAAAAGCACTTGACAAATATCTCAATTTTATTGTTTATACTGTTCTCATAATAAAAGAAATGGTCTACAAGAAATGATACATTTTTCCTTCACATTTTATGAATGGCGTTTATCATTACAGAATATACTTTACAGTCAAGATAAATTGTATATTCAATATTAAGTCTAATTTAATTAATGGAGAATGGATTTTGTATGTCACTGAACTTAATAATCTGTAAAAACGAATTTATCTATTCTTTCACTGTACGTAACGATACAAAA
>NW_013809343.1:0-1025 GCF_000517525.1 Limulus polyphemus
CTTCCTCTATACTGATTGTTCAATCATTACTTATTGATTTAACACTCATGCCATTTTTTTGCTCGTGAATTTTTCAGGTATGGACATTTTTCTAGTAGAAGTATCTACAAAAATATTATCTTTTGTGGGAGTATTTATTGTTGGATATTCGTTTTCCAACATTTTCTGCACCTGCAGATTTTGAGGCCTTTCATTTCCACATTATTATTTCATAAGTGTCAGTAACTTCCACTTTATCTGGTGTGAGACAACTAGTTCACACTAGTCTAACAACTATACTGCCATTGGGTTTGTCTTTTTAGAGAAGTAACAACTTTTGTGTGGTGGGTAGTAGTCTTTAATGTAGCCTGTTCCTTCTTTTGTATCTGACATACCTCTGCCTGTGTTTCTCGTTCATGAAGGAAGAGGTTTTGCCAGGTTTTTTTTCCCACCACCTACTTGTGCCTCATCTTATACTCATGCTGTCTTGAATCTACCCGAGACTTTTTGTGATTTTGGGAATGGATTTCTCAGGTAAATTTCTTTCCTTCACTTTGTAGTTTGTTCTCTGCTTTCTACTTTTATGCTTTTTGCTTCCTTTCCAGACATGCAAATCTATATTTGATTACTTTTACCACTACTTTGGTGTTTGCATGCCTCACCCTCCTTCCTTTATTATTTTACTAGTGAAAGTACCCGGCTTTGCTCAGGTTGATATACTCTAGATGTCTGTGTCAGTATTCTAAACCCATTTTAACATAAAAGTATAACCTACATACTTTTGTTGCTAAGCAACATGATATAAAAGCCATTGTTGGAATGCATTTTTACCAAAACCCATTGGCTTTTCTATATGTTAGAAGTTGTTATATAATGAACCACTTCTTTCTTATGTGGTTTTTCACTGCCTCATTAAAAAGAATTTACCAACATTTGACAGCTTTGGCTGCACTTTTCTGCCTCTTTGTTGGTCAAGCTTGAATTTGCAAAATTTATTTATTTTAGTTATGAAATGTGAGGTCAGGAATGTCGAGAGCCAGCATGGG
>NW_013809344.1:0-688 GCF_000517525.1 Limulus polyphemus
TTTGTTTTCATAGAAGGTAATACATCTTGGCCATCATAGCCTCAATTTTCATAGAAGGTAATACATCTTGGCCATCATAGCCTCAATTTTCATAGAAGGTAATACATCTTGGCCATCATAACCCTTTCATTATAAATCTCATATTTAAAAAGAATTAACCACTGGAAAATATGTAATGTGATCCGTTTTAAAACTTCTACATAATCATGACCTTAAAATGACATAAAGTAAATAGTTCTGTTTGGTTTCAGACTCCAGAAAAGCAACTCCCTAGAACTCCAACGGAAAGGAAAAGAAAACGTAAAGACGATCAGTTAACAGGTAAAGATTTAGGTGTTGGAAAACAGAATTTGATAAATCAAATACAGAGTACTTTAACTGGGTTCATTTATAGAAAAATTATTCATAGCCTTTTTCACGATCACAGTTTGATAGTTTGTTTTATCCAGGATAATCACATCTTGGCCTATTTTTATTCTTATGTGTATTTAATAAAATGTCGGAAATACTGGGAGCGAGACTTATATGGGTGGATTTGTCGGTATTCAGTACTAAACATATTTAACCCTTTCTATACAAATCACAGGTGAAAGGCCATGTCATCTCGTTTGTTGACTCACATTCAAAATGACATTGAACTACTATTTCATGAATTTATGCCAGTAGGTTTGGTATCAAACTGTAGATT
>NW_013809345.1:0-509 GCF_000517525.1 Limulus polyphemus
GTGGCTGAGGTATTTCACGTGCCATTGTAAGGTGGATAAATGCGGTCCTGTTTGAGAATGAACACTTCTAATATTTCGTGAAAGAGGATCACAGTATGACCAATCCATTCAACTCCGAATTTTCATGAAAAACATTGTTCAAATATTTTAGCAGAAAAGTGTTTGTTTGTTTGTTTTTTTAGGTTAACATATCGAGCCTTTTATCAGGATAAAATATTTTCTCGTTTTAGCTTGAATATCGGAAAATTTTATGTTACTAGTAAACTGAGTTACATAAACAAATTATTTTGAAAGCTAAAATATAAAATCATAGAATTTTATGAAAAAAAACAATAACATGTTTACTTTATAATAGAAGCTCTAAAATAAACATACACAGTTATTTCATGTTGAGTACTGACTCTGTCATGATAGTGTATTAAAAATTCATTATATTTAACATATGGGAAAAATGACAAAAAATCAATCATAAGTAACAGAATCAACACAGTTGATACTGAATTAGTTAT
>NW_013809346.1:0-507 GCF_000517525.1 Limulus polyphemus
GTTTGGCATCCGAAAGACCAGGACAACGCCACTTCACCCACAGTCTGATGGGATGGTAGAAAAGTACAACTGGACACTGGGACAGGAATTGGCAAAGTTTTGTAATAGCCGCCAAGATGACTGGGATGTCTTACTACCTCCACTATTGATGGCCTATAGGACAGCAGAGCATGAAACCACTGGATACACTCCAGCAAAGTTGATGTTTGGTCGGGAACTTTGGTTGCCAGTGGATCTGCTAACAGGACGCCCACCTTATGAAGAGTTGCCTGAGAATGTGTCAGAGTTTGTGAAAGTGTTATCGGAAAGGATGGATGATATCCACCATCAAGTGCGTACAAACTTGAAAACGTCTGCTGATTCGATGAAGTTAACTTATGATAAGAGATCTACTGAAGTCAACTTTGGTCCAGAAGACAAGGTATGGTTGTATAATCCCAGGAAGACCAAAGGGAAGTCTCCTAAGTTGTCTTCTCCATGGGAAGGCCCATATGACATAGTGGATCT
>NW_013809347.1:0-508 GCF_000517525.1 Limulus polyphemus
AATTAACAAACGACCAGATACGTAACAATACATTCCAAACGGAATTTTCTGACTACGTCGTCTGACATATTAACGTACAATACATGGTCTAAAATGTCCGCTGAGACAGAAGAATGAAAAGTAGAAGGTATCAAAAAATACTAAAGATGTAAATAAAGTATTTTTTGGAAGATACCAATTCCCTACCGTACTAGGAATTAGGCCTATAAGTACTCTTTATCTACTATACATCTTTCTAAAGACATCCATCTAATCTACCAATTTCAGATAGCATGTGGACAAAATAGTACTTCTAGTAATAAAACGGCAAATTTACAATTTAATTTGGTCGAGAAAAATATTTTCGTTTTCATATATTTCCCTAACATGCAGTGAGTTTTGTACACTTTTTTACAGTTTTAATATTGTTACGCCTCCGTTCGTTAGTTAATTTTCCGTAAATTCGTTCTGACGAAACTTTAGTGACACAAGTCCTTTCTTAAATAAAATTGGTTTATTCTTTCTGAAC
>NW_013809348.1:0-1109 GCF_000517525.1 Limulus polyphemus
ACACTATCTGGTCTTTAACGGCGGGAGATTTGTGTTGTGTTTATTACTGTAGAAAACTTACTTTCGTGTACAATTTTACTTTGTGTAACTACGGCTGATTCTGTTCACACTATCTGGTCTTTAACGGCGGGAGATCTGTGTTGTGTTTATTACTGTAAGAAAACTTACTTTGGTGTACAATTTTATTTTGTTCAATTATGGCTCGCATTGCGTATGAAACCAACAAGGACTAATTAGTTTCAGCTATTTTAATGGCTAGAGATTAATGAAGTCATAAGAATAAAATATTTATCAATAATTATAAAAAAAAATATCGAAAACAATAAAGAAACATATAAATATGTGAGGATTTTTTTTTATCAAGACTTTGTTTTCATCTGTTAGAACACACAATTAATATTTAGAAAGGTGTTTTATGTCGGACTTTAGCCACAGTGTTTTTTTAACTACTGACTTACGGTATGAACCTTATTGAAAATGTAGAAATAACTGACAAAGAAACCCAGAATCTTACATAAAAGTAAAAATAACTGACAAAGAAAGACAGAAACTTATATATAAAGTAAAAATAACTGACAAAGAAAGACAGAACCTTATATATAAAGTAAAAATAACTGACAAAGAAAGACAGAACCTTTTATAAAAAGTAAAAATAACTGACAAAGAAAGACAAAAACTTATACATAAAGTAAAAATAACTGACAAAGAAAGACAGAAACTTATATATAAAGTAAAAATAACTGACAAAGAAAGCTAGAACATTTTATAAAAAGTAAAAACTGACAAAGAAAGACAGAACCTTATATATAAAGTAAAAATAACTGACAAAGAAAGATAGAAACTTATACATAAAGTAAAAATAACTGACAAAGAAAGACAGAAACTTATATATAAAGTAAAAATAACTGACAAAGAAAGATAGAAACTTATACATAAAGTAAAAATAACTGACAAAGAAAGACAGAAACTTATATATAAAGTAAAAATAACTGACAAAGAAAGATAGAAACTTATACATAAAGTAAAAATAACTGACAAAGAAAGATAGAAACTTATACATAAAGTAAAAATAACTGACAAAGAAAGATAGAAACTTATACATAAAGTAA
>NW_013809349.1:0-508 GCF_000517525.1 Limulus polyphemus
GTATTACAGGATGTCATAGTAAATTACATCATAATGTCCAAAAGACCTCGTGTATTCACTTGTCCTCTAAAACTTCAATACATCTTAAAGTCATAAAGACCCCGTGTATTCACTTGTTATATAAAATACAGTTATAAGTATAACAGGATGTCATAGTAAATTACATCATAAGGTCATAAAGACTCCGTGTATTCACTTGTTATATAAAATACAGTTATAATTACAACAGCATGTCATTGTACAATACACCATGATGTCATAAAGACACCGTGTATTCTCTTGTTGTATAAAATACAGTTATAATTACAACAGCATGTCATAGTACATTACATCATAGGGTAAAAAGGACCCCAAGTATTCACTTGATATAATAAATTCATTTATAATTACAACAGCATGCCAAACTTCAATGCATATGAAGGTCATAAAGACTTCGTGTTTTCACATGTTATATAAATTGCTGTTATAATTACAATAGAATGTCATTGTACAATACTTCATAAGGTCA
>NW_013809350.1:0-508 GCF_000517525.1 Limulus polyphemus
CCCTCCTACACTAAACAATTCCACGTACCTTACCCTCCTATACTAAACAATTCCACGTACCTTATCCTCTAATACTAAACAAGTCCACGTACCTTATCCTCTAATACTAAACAATTCCACGTACCTTATCCTATAATACTAAACAATTCCACGTACCTTATCCTCTAATACTAAACAATTCCACGTACCTTATCCTCTAATACTAAACAATTCTATGTACCTTATCCTATAATACTAAACAATTCTATGTACCTTATCCTATAATACTAAACAATTCTATGTACTTTATCCTATAATACTAAACAATTCCACGTACCTTATCCTCTAATACTAAACAATTCCACGTACCTTACCTTCCTGTACTAAACTATGCCACGTACCTTACCCTACTGTATTAACCAATTCCACGTACCTTACCCTCCTATACTAAACAATTCCACGTACCTTACCCTCCTGTACTAACCAATTCCACGTACCTTACCGTCCTGTATTAAACAATGCCACGTAC
>NW_013809351.1:0-508 GCF_000517525.1 Limulus polyphemus
TTCCATAACTCCCTTAGTACGAATAGTAGGAAGGTGAAACTTCGTCTGATACTGTGGAACGAACTAATTAATATACATACCGAATTTGGTTAAGATCCATCGATTTAGTAACCTGTGGTACCAGGAAATCGATAACAGAGCAGAATCCAAAAGTTTCACTGCAGTACACATACTTTTTCAGAAAGCCAATAAAGTAGTAAGAAAAGGACAACAAAAGTCGCCAAAATGATAATACGAAGCTAGAATTTTACTTGTAAATACGCAAGTATGCAACGAACGTTCATATAAAATTTGGAAAAGATGTGTCCAAATGGAACGAAGTACTGGTACAAAACGCAAAACCTTCCATAACTCCCTTAAAATGAACAGTAGGAGAGTGAAACTCTGCATAAACACACCAAACGCAAAACCTTCCATAACTCTCTTAAAATGAACAGCAGAATTGTGATATTCTACATTTAACTGTGCTACGATAGAGCGTTCCTACATACCTAATTTGGTAAAGAAC
>NW_013809352.1:0-508 GCF_000517525.1 Limulus polyphemus
CATATACATATTTGGTAAATAAATACCTGTGATTATACATTCACAACGATATATATATATATGTACATATATGGTAAATCAAAACCTCTGATTGAACTTTTACAACGATATATATATATATGGTATATAAAACTCCTGATTAATTTTTTACAACGGTAAATATATATATATATATGATAAAAAATTTCTGATTAAATTATTAATTAATTAAGTCTGGGGTACGTCTCCGCCTCGGGTACGCGTGAAGCATCGGCATACGTCGCCAACATACGGTCGAGGCCTCACCGACTGAACCTCGGCCTCGTTCAGGGAGGTGTTCCGCAGAGGCGTTAGGTACTGCCTTCGATGTCGGGTCTCAGAATATTTTGGGATAGTCGGTAACGTTCGAACGGCCACAACCGCGTTTAACTGGCTGTTCTAATATAAGAGGGAAACACATGTTATGGTCACCCCTTCTCCAACATCGGGGTACATTCTCCGCCTGAGGTACGTGGAAAGCCTCAGCATT
>NW_013809353.1:0-1417 GCF_000517525.1 Limulus polyphemus
TGAATACACGGGGTCTTTTTGACTTTATGATGTAATGTACAATGAGATGCTGTTGTAATTATAACTGTATTTTATATACCAAGTGAATACACGGGGTCTTTGTGACCTTATGATGTATTGTACAATGACATGCTGTTGTAATTATAACTGTATTTTATATAACAAGTGAATACACGGAGTTTTATGACCTTATGATGTATTTTCTGTTATAATTACAACAGCATGTCATTGTATTTGTTATATAACAAAACTTCAATACATCATAAGGTCATAAAGACCCCGTGTATTCACTTATTATATAAAATACAGTTATAATTACAATAGCATTTCATTGTACAATACATAATAAGGTCATAAAGAGCAACAGTATGTCATTGTACAATACATCATAAGGTCAAAAAGCCCTGTGTATTCACTTGTAATATAAAATACAGTTATGTTTACAACCGCATCCCAAACATCAACACATCATAAGGTCATAAAGACAGGGGGTATTCACTTGTAATATAAAATACAGTTATATTTACAACAGCATGCCAAACATCAACACATCATAAGGTCACAAAGACCAGGTGTATTCACTTATTACATAAAATACTGTTATAATTACAACAGCATGTCATTGTACAATACATCATAAGGTCATAAAGCCCTGTGTATTCACTTGTAATATAAAATACAGTTATATTTACAACAGCATGACATTATACAATACATCATACGGCCATTAATACCCCGTGTATTCACTTGTTATCGAAAATACAGTTATAATTACAACAGCATGCCATTGTACAATACATCATAAGGTCATAAAAACCCAGTGTATTTACTTGTTATATAAAGTACTTTTCTAATTACAACAAGATGCCGTATTCACTTGTTATATAAAATACAGTTATAATTAAGGTCATAAAGACCCCGTGTATTCACTTGTTGTATAAAATACAGTTATAATTACAACAGCATGTCATTGTAAAATACATCATAAGGTCATGAAGACCCCGTTTCAATTGTTATCGAAAATACAGTTATAATTACAACAGCATGCCAAACTTCAACACATGATTACACGGGGTCTTTATAGCCGTATGATGTATTGTATAATGACATGCTGTTGTAAATATAACTGTATTTTATATTACAAGTGAATACACAGTGCTTTATGACCTTATGATCTATTGTACAATGACATGCTGTTGTAATTATAACAGTATTTTATATAACAAGTGAATACACCTGGTCTTTATGACCTTATGATGTGTTGATGTTTGGCATGCGGTTATAAATATAACTGTATTTTATATTACAAGAGCATAAACAGGGCTTTATGACAGGTGAATAAACGGGGTCTTTATGACCTTAAGATGTATTGTACAATGACATACTGTTGTAATTAGAACAGTATTTTATGTAACAA
>NW_013809354.1:0-1011 GCF_000517525.1 Limulus polyphemus
TTGTAAGGTCAACACCGTCCTTTTCATTATTATCACGACCTTCATTTTCAAATTCCTTTTCCGTTATCTCAGGCTGTTTTCTCGGAAAATCCTCCAGATCATGAAGAAAAATCATATCACTATCAGCACAAGGAATTAGCTTTCTAGGTATCCATACAGGCTTTGCAACTTCTGTCTTTTCCCTCAGATCATCTGTTAAGTATCTATATTTTCCAATCTGAGCTGTCTTGTGATCAAAAATATATTTACCTTCTCCGATGACCTAAGAAAAACACGTACATCTACATCTCAGATACAATAAAATGATTATGTAGGAACTATATATGTATATAAATAGATAGCTAGTGATTACATTAATTGTTAATAAGCGATTGAATCAGCACTATAAAACAATAATGAATCAAATATTGACAACTTGGACCGATAACGATAATGCGGCACACACATATCCACACACATGTATATATTGGCCCACAGTTTATAACATTTCTGCCCCTCCTAATGGCATAGCGGTATGTCTGTGAACTTATATCGCTAGAAACCGGATAGCCCTTTATGTAGCTTTGTGCTTAACTACAAAACAAAACGGAATATTTCTATACTAGGGGTTTATATTGATAACTATTGAGTTATATTAAATATTCCTTTACTATACTTGGTGTTTATTCAGGAATCTACATCAGATACTGGCCTGAAATGCACATCTTTTATAGTATACTTTCTTTGCAAAATGAAATAACTTTAAATAATCACTCAAGAACGCTCTTTATTATACTCAGTACGTTTTATTTGCAATAATTATTTATTTCTTGAATTGAGAAACCGATATAAGTATTTCTATTTCTTTTATAGCTGTTCATTAAACTATCGAAAGTTAACTATTTTCTCAATGCCATGAATTTTCCTACAGAAACATAACTGATTCAAGACACTAATGTATTTCGTTACGAAAAATAATTTCCAATTATTAATTATCATTAACCTGTATTTGTCTAGATATTTAATTTCTGC
>NW_013809355.1:0-1178 GCF_000517525.1 Limulus polyphemus
AGTAGATGTTTCGTGTAGTGACATGTCTTTAGTACGATGTTTCATGTAGTAACATCTATTTAAGTTGAAGTTCCATATAGTGACATGTTTTAGTATGATGTTTCATGTAGTCGCATGTTCTTAGTACGATGTTTCACGTAATGACATGTCCTTAGTACGATGTATCATGCAGTGACATGTCTTTAATACGATGTTTCATGTAGTAATATGTCTTTAAGTTATGTTCCATATAGCGACATATTTCAGTATGATATTTCATGTAGTGACATGTCCTTAGTATAATGTATCATGCAGTGACATGTCTTTAGTACGATGTTACATGTAATGACATGGTTTTATTATAATGCTTCTTGTAGTGACATCATTTTAGTAATATGTTTCATGTAGTAACATGTCTTTAGTACAATGTTGCATGTAGCGACATGTATTTAATACGATGTTTCATGTAATAACATGTTTTTAATACGATGTTTCATGTAATGACATGTTTTTAGTACGATGCTTCATGGAAACATCGTACAAAAGACATGCCACTATATGAAACATCGTACAAAAGTCATGCCACCACATGAAAAATCATACTAAAACATGTCACTATAGTGAACATCAACTTAAAGACATGTCATTACATGAAATATCTTACTAAAGCCATGTCACTACATGAAACATCGTACTAAAACATGTTACTGCATGAAACATCGTACAAAAGACATGTCACTAATATAGTGACATGTCCTATTACGATGTTTCATGTAGTGACATGTCATTATTACGATGTATCATGCAGTGACATGTCTTTTGTTCGATGTTTCATCTAGTGACATGTCTTTAGTAGATGTTTCATGCAGTAACATGTTTTTTGTACGATGTTTCGTGTAATGACATGTTTTAGTACGATGTTTCATTTAGTAGCATGTTTTTAAGTTGATATTCCATATAGTGACATGTTTTCAGTACGATGTTTCATGTGGTGACTTGTCTTTAGTAGGATGTTTCATGTAGTGACGTGTCTTAAGTACGATGTTTCATGTATTAACATCTCTTTAAGTTGATGTTCCATATAGTAACATGTTTTAGTATGATTTTTCATGTAGTGGCATGTTCTTAGTACGATGTTTCATGAAGTGACATGACTTTAGTACGATGATTCATGTAATGACATGTCTTTAGTATGATGT
>NW_013809356.1:0-508 GCF_000517525.1 Limulus polyphemus
GTTAAATACGTTAATTATTCCATATCAATGTTAAACAGATGGAACAACGAAACTTAGGCTTCATTTACTCGTGTTAACAAAAGTTAGATTTAATTAAATACTTTAATTATTTCATATCAATGTAAAAACAAATAAACAGATAGAACAACGAAACTTAGGCTTCATTTAATCGTATTAACAAAAGTTAGATTTAGTTAAATACGTTAATTATTCCATATCAATGTTAAACAGATGGAACAACGAAACTTAGGTTTCATTTAATCGTGTTAACAAAAGTTAGATTTAGTTAAATACTTTAATTATTCCATATCAATGTAAAAACAAATAAACAGATAGAACAACGAAACTTAGGCTTCAGTTAATCGTATTAACAAAAGTTAGATTTAGTTAAATACTTTAATTATTCCATATCAATGTAAAAACAAATAAACAGATAGAACAACGAAACTTAGGCTTCAGTTAATCGTGTTAACAAAAGTTAGATTTAGTTAAATGCGCTAATTATTCC
>NW_013809357.1:0-507 GCF_000517525.1 Limulus polyphemus
ATATATTTTTGCCATCAAGCAGTCTACTTCATTGTTGTATATAAAAGATCCACTTAAACCACTCATAATCAGAGAAACAAGATCGAGTTAATGTAAATGTTTAAGGAAATCATGATTGTGGAAACAATAGTACTTTATTATATTTCTGATATATAACTGTAGCACTCGCACAATTTAGATCTGCTGTGGCACAGTAATTATCATGTTGTACTTTGTCTGTCTGCGTACTAGTAGGTCGTCAAGAAATTAATGTCGCGTTTTGGAACACTTTCATTAACCACCCCCTCAAAGACGTACATTAAGTATAATAGTTAAACGAACCGCCTAAACGTCACGTTAGTGTAGCCTATATAAGTTTAGAATACTCTAATCTTTTATAGTGATGGCACACGACGAGACACACATTTGGCATGTAATGTTGTTTGAATACAAGAAGGGCAACAACGCTTCTGTAGCCACAAAAATATCTAAGAAGTTTATGGAAATGTTTTGAATGTTCATAAGTGT
>NW_013809358.1:0-507 GCF_000517525.1 Limulus polyphemus
AGTAACAAAGGAAGCCACAAGAATTCGATGGGAAAGCACCATGGGAAGCATATAGAGCACAATTTGAGCTACTGGCAGAGATGAATGGATGGACATGGGAGCAGAAAGCTGTATATCTGGCAACGATCTTGAAGGGACAACCACTGGAAATACTTGGACAGTTGACAGCAGCCAACAGACACAAATATAGAGCACTGGTAGAGGCTCTGGAACTCAGGTACGGAACCCAGAATCAGTCAGAAGTCTACAGGGCTAGGTTTAGGACGTGAATCCGTGCTAAAGGGGAGAGCCTGCAAGAGCTGGCACAAGACTTGGAAAGCATGGCACACAAGGCCTACCCAACTGTACCACCCGATCTCCTCAAGTTGTTGCTGAGGGATCAGTTCGTAGATGCCTTGGACAGTCCACAACTTAAGATACAAGTGAAGCAAGCACACCCCTCTACCATGCAGGATGCAATGGCCAGAGCTCTCGAATTTGAATCCTACGTAAAGTACAGCACAGAGG
>NW_013809359.1:0-507 GCF_000517525.1 Limulus polyphemus
ATGGTCACAACGCGACGGGACAATGTGTAGGTAATGAGTAATTGAACTGCAGTCAGAGAGTATTGTTGAACTGAGCACGTGAGACGTTCGTTGTTATAGCGCGATTGTTGAAATTAAGTGTATCGCAAAGTTATATTCAGAAAGAATAAACCAGTTTTATTTAAGAAAGGACTTGTGTCGCTAAAGTTTCGTCGGAACGAAGTTACGGAAAATTAACTAACGAACGGAGACGTAACAATATATTTGGTTCACTGCGAATTCCCAACCTTTCGACAGTAAATTGCCACCAGAGATATTTATGTAGAAACATGTCTCAACAAGTCTCAGCCATTCCAAAAGAATGGTGTAGTGTAAAGCTCCATAACAAAACGTTTCGAAGAAAAGAACCTTTTAGCATTCTTGGAAGCGAAAATACTCGCGGACCAGAACGTTAAGAACGGCAACAGGCTCCGAAACCGCACCTAGAGGAAGTGGAAAGTCTTGTTACCACAGAGAACCCTCCGTCTC
>NW_013809360.1:0-508 GCF_000517525.1 Limulus polyphemus
GTTTTGAAGGTTCATAAGTGTCAGTGATGGTTCAGCAAATTTCGATCAGGTGACTGTAGCCTTAAAAACTGTGATGGCAGGGACCAACATGTTGGAATTGATATTGATGCTCTGAAGACGCTTGTTGAGTCTATCTAACCCAAGGCAACACACTCGTGAAATGGCCCTGAAATTGCAAGTCTCTCATGAAACAATAAATAAACATCTAATGAATATGGAAAAACTACACAAAGAAGGTGCTTGGGTGCCTCACGAACTCTCCGATGATCATCGTTTCCAACGTGTGTACATTGCTTCGTCTCTTCTGACGCGTAATGCACTTGAACCATTTTTGGACAGAATTGTCACTCAATCCACAGTGAACTGTCAATGCAGTGATCTATAGTCCGCAATTGGAACGTTTAAATCAAGTCCTTCATCAGAAACGCCCTTCACTCGTCAATCGGAAAAGTGTTCTTCTCCGTGACAATGCACGTCCACATGTGGCACGTTTGATACAACACAAGAT
>NW_013809361.1:0-305 GCF_000517525.1 Limulus polyphemus
TTACACAATTTATAACCACCATACTCATCTTTAGCCTTACTTGGTACAACTACTCCATGAACACCTAGGTTAACTCTAGTTACAGTATTTATAACCACCATACTCATCTTTAGCTTTACTTGGCACATCTACTACATGAACACCTAGGTGTAACTATAGTTACCGAATTTATAACCACCATACTCATCTTTAGCCTTTACTTGCTACAACTACTCCATGAACACATAGGTGTAACTCTAGTTACCGAATTAATAACCCCATACTCATCTTTAGCGTTATTTGGTACAACAACTCCACGAACACCT
>NW_013809362.1:0-509 GCF_000517525.1 Limulus polyphemus
TGCTTAGACTTAATTGTCCGTCCCCGCAAACTATAATTCCGATCTCTGTGTCTGCTATCCTCAGTTCCCGCTGACCGTAACCGCTGTCTTTCTTTCTCTCTGCCTGCTTCGTCTCCGCTACGTCTCTGTCTTTGTCTCCACTATTGCTTCGACTCCGTCTGTCTCTCTCACTGTCTAGCACACTTATATACGATAATACTGCCTGTTCTAGAAACTTCTAAGACTCTCAACACGTGCTACCAGCGTCATTGACTCCCGCTGTCGCAACGCACTAGAGAATCCTCTAGAATATTCGTCACGTGACCCCGCTGTCGTAACACACTAGCGAATCTTCTAGAATACTCGTCACGTGACCCCCACTGTCGTAACACTGCCCCTTCCTTAGTATTGTTTGTCCCGAACAATAGCTACTTAACAATTAACAATAACTTCATTAAATGTACAGAATTTACAAACACAAAATTAAAATTCAACAAAGTCTTTTAATTTTTTGGGACGTACCTTCTTCC
>NW_013809363.1:0-910 GCF_000517525.1 Limulus polyphemus
AGTGTTACACCTAGGTGTTCGTGGAGTTGTTGTACCAAATAACGCCCGAATTTATAACCACCATACTCATCGTTAGCGTTATTTGGTACAACAACTCCACGAACACCTAGGTGTAACTCTAGTTACCGAATTTGTAACCACCATACTAATCTGTAGCGTTATTTGGTACAACAACTCCACGAATACCTAAGTGTAACTCTAGTTACCGAATTTATAACCACCATACTCATCTTTAGCTTTATTTGGCACAAGTACTCCATCAACACCTAGGTGTAACTCTAGTTACTGAATGTGTAACCAATACTCATATTTAGCGATATTTGGTACAACAACTCCACGAACACCTGGGTGTAGCTCTAGTTACCGAATGTATAACCACCATACTCATCTTTAGCCTTACTTGGCACAACTACTTCATGAACACCTAGTTCTAACTCTAGTTACAGATTTTATGACCACCATACTCTTCTTTAGCCTTACTTGGTACAACTACTCCATGAACACTTAGGTTTAACTCTGGTTACCGAATTTATAACCCCCATACTCATCTTTACCAATATACTCATCTTTAGCGTTATTTGGTACAAAAACTCCTCGGATACCTAGGTGTAACTCTAGTTACCGAATTTATAACCACCATACTCATCTTTAGCTTTACCTGGCACAACTACTCTATGAACACCTAGGTGTTACTATAGTTACCGAATTTATAACCACCATACTCCTCCTTAGCATTATTTGGTACACCAACTCCACGAACACCTAGGTGTAACTCTATTTATTACAAATTCGGAAACTAGAGTTACACCTAGGTGTTCGTGGAGTTGTTGTACCAAATTACTCATCTTTAGCGTTTACTCTAGTTACCGAATTTATAACCACCACCACCTAAGTGTTCATGGAGTAGTTG
>NW_013809364.1:0-507 GCF_000517525.1 Limulus polyphemus
TATATTCATTGGTTTCCTCAAGTCCGAGTGGATTAAATAAATCCAATAACAAATATCGTTCTATGACCAGCTGTTGACTTTAGTCTGCAGCCAATGTGTTAATTAACTCATATATTTACAACATATCTACATGTGTTTGTTTAAGACCGACTGGATTAAATAGGACCCAATAGCTAGTATTGTTCTATGACCCATTGTTGACTTTAGACTGCAGCCAATGTGTTTATTAACTCATCTATTTACAACATATCTTCATTGGTTTCCTTAAGTCCGTGTGGATTAAATAGATCCAATAACAATTATCGTTCTATGACTCACTGTTGACTTTAGTTTGCAGCCAGTTTATTAATTAACTCATATATTTACAACATATCTTCATTGGTTTCCTCAAGTTCGAGTGGATTAAATAGATCCAATAACAATTATCGTTCTATGGCCCACTGTTGACTTTAGTCTACAGCCAATGTGTTAATTAACTCATATATTTACAACATATCTACATGTGTT
>NW_013809365.1:0-508 GCF_000517525.1 Limulus polyphemus
TCACAGTACCACAAAAATATGATGATTTGGTCTAGCTGTTAAACTGTACAAGGGTACGTCACAGTACCACACAAGAATGATAATTTGGTCTAACAGTTAAACTAAACAAGGGCATGCCACAGTACCACACAAGAATGATGATTTGGTCTAACAGTTAAACTATACAAGGGTATGTCACAGTACCACACAACAATGATACAGTTAAACTATACAAGGGTATGTCACAGTACCACACAAATATGATGATTTGGTCTAACAGTTAAACTATACAAGGGTATGTCACAGTACCACACAAATATGATGAGTTGGTCTAACAGTTAAACTATACAAGGATATGTCACAGTACCACACAAATATGATGATTTGGTCTAGCTGTTAAACTGTACAAGGGTATGTCACAGTATCACACAAATATGATGATTTGGTCTAACAGTTAAACTAAACAAGGGCATGTCACAGTACCACACAAGAATGATAATTTGGTCTAACAGTTAAACTATACAAGGGT
>NW_013809366.1:0-508 GCF_000517525.1 Limulus polyphemus
CCATTTATAATGACTATGAAAACTTAAATCTGTTTATTCATTATTATAGTGAGTTTGTTTTAACCATTTTTACTGACGATGAAAACCTAAATCTGTTTATTCATTATTATAGTGAATTTGTTTTAACCATTTTTATTGACTATGAAAAACCTAAATCTATTTATTCATTATTATAGTGAATTTGTTTTAACCACTTTTAATGACTATGAAAACCTAAATCTGTTTATTCATTATTATAGTGAGTTTGTTTTAACCATTTTTAATGACTATGAAAACTTAAATCTGTTTATTCATTATTATAGTGAGTTTGTTTTAACCACTTTTAATGACTATGAAAACCTAAATCTGTTTATTCATTATTATAGTGAGTTTGTTTTAACCATTTTTACTGACGATGAAAACCTAAATCTGTTTATTCATTATTATAGTGAGTTTGTTTTAACCATTTTTAATGACTATGAAAACCTAAATCTGTTTATTCATTATTATAGCGAGATTGTTTTAACCA
>NW_013809367.1:0-785 GCF_000517525.1 Limulus polyphemus
TTTCATTAGGTATGCCTACTTCCAACATGGATATAGAACAGTTTCATTAGGTACACCTACTTCCAACATGAATGTAAAACAGTTTCATCAGGTACACCTACCTCCAACATGAATGTAAAACAGTTTCATTAGGTACACCTACTTCCAACATGAATGTAAAACAGTTTCATTAGGTACACCTACCTCCAACAGGAATGTAAAACAGTTTCATTAGGTACACCTACCTCCAACATGAATGTAGAACAGTTTCATTAGGTACACCTACCTCCAACATGAATGTAGAACAGTCTCATTAGGTACACCTACATCCAACATGAATGTAGAACAGTTTCATTAGGTACACCTACCTCCAACATGAATGTACAACAGTTTCATTAGGTACACCTACTTCCAAAATGAATGTAAAACAGTTTCATTAGGTACACCTACCTCCAACAGGAATGTTGAACAGTTTGATTAGGTGCACCTACCTCCAACATGAATGTAGATCAGTTTCATTAGGTACACCCATTCATGTTGGAGGTACTGTTCTACATTCATGTTGGAGGTAGGTGTACCTAATGAAACTGTTCTATTTCATTAGGTTCACCTACCTCCAACATGAATGTAAAACAGTTTCATTAGGTTCCCCTACCTCCAACATGAATGTAGAACAGTTTCATTAGGTACACCTACCTCCAACATGAAGTTAGAACAGTTTGATTAGGTACACCTACCTCCAACATGAATGTAGATCAGTTTCATTAGGTACACCTACCTCCAACATGAATGTAGAACAGTTTCAT
>NW_013809368.1:0-508 GCF_000517525.1 Limulus polyphemus
ATCTGATTCTATTTTATTTTATTGCTTTTTGCTCTTTGAATCATGCTTAACTAATAATCCTACCATATGAATTGAAAATCACTAGGTGAATAGTAACTTAAGCTACTGTATTGAATGACACAATGCTCAACTACTCATGAATATACCTCATGGAGAACTATTATTATTATTTTTCATTATCTCACCTAATCTAACCTTATCTAAAATCTAATAAGTTCCTAATTTTTACATTTTATTTACTTTTATAACAATAGATAAAAAAATACATGAAAAATAAGAAATGTACTACTTACCTTTGACCTCTTGTTTTTTAGCTGTTGGTTGCTGATGTTATTTAAGCTTACTTTTTTATAATGATGGTACTAGTATACTAAATAATTTTTATGTTCTTAAGTAATGCACCTAAGAACACGGAATAGTAAAACACATAAAGGAACAATTTCCTATAACTATTATTAATTAACAGGCTTTCTGTCTATGGCATAAGAGACTTAAAATTATTAATCTT
>NW_013809369.1:0-508 GCF_000517525.1 Limulus polyphemus
AGGACATCATATGGATCCCAGGCCATGAAATATGATACCACGCATACACATACAGCTCCAGGCTCGGCCCCACTGAAGATTTAAAAGAAAGAAGACCTCTATATAATGTCTTGATTTGATGATTAAGAAACTGGTGTTCTTAAACTTAGACATCAATAATATGTATACAGATCGTTCACTTGCAAATATACTTCTGGTGCTTGATACATTAAATATTAATTTAATTGATTCTTTATTTATTTACTTATTTTTAGCGAAATTGGTTTGTCAGATATCATTGTTGTGAAGGGAAAAGTCCCAAACTGTCGTAGTCAACACAAAACATTATGTGCTGCCATCTAGCGACGGTAACCGAAACTGTTATGAAACGTAGACGTAATTCTTCTGAATAGTGGTTTTCCTTTTTGTTATTTTCTCACAAAAACGCGAGTAATAGGACAGGATAATAACATTGCTCTTATATACAAGTTGGGCGGACAATTTTTTCACATCTTGCCTATCTGTCAGG
>NW_013809370.1:0-508 GCF_000517525.1 Limulus polyphemus
AAATCTAAATAAACAAATAATGCATAACGTGTTGTTTATCGTATATGTCTTTACCTATACTAAATACTTCAAAATAAATACATAAGTCTTCTTGAAACATAAAACTATATAATTTAAGGAAAATTTATTATTAGTTAGCTTAACTTATAACAGAAAAGACAGTTATTTGGTAATCTTTTAGATAGATCAAATTAAACATACAAAAATGATCTTTTAAAGTTGAGCTTAAAGTTTGTCAATTTTAAATTTTACTTTTGCAATGCATCCTAAGCTTTATAAGAAAGAACTAAATAAAGTATATTTAATCAGCTATACCCATTATTAGGTTGATTTATAGTTTTGCTCTATACCCATTATTAGGTTGATTTTTTAGTTTTGCTCTATACTCATTATTAAGTTGATTTTTTTAGTTTTGCTCTATACTCATTATTAGGTTGATTTTTTAGTTTTACTCTATACTCATTATAAGGTTGATTTATAGTTTTGCTCTATACCCATTATTAGGTTG
>NW_013809371.1:0-1578 GCF_000517525.1 Limulus polyphemus
TTGTCTTATTTTCGTCAAACTCCACACAGACTGGTTCAGTTACTTCAGAACACAATTTGACAATATGAATTATTTTTCCTGCTCTGTTATTAAAATACAGTCTGTCACATAATTTTACTTTAAAATCACCACTATAAATGTTGGTTACTACGGTTGTATCCATAGCTTTAAGAAATTGTCTCTTTTTTGTCAAAGTCCATACAGGCTGTTTCAATTATTTTAGAACACAATGGACAATATAAATTATTCTTCTCTACTCTGTTATTACAATACGATCTGTGATAGCTTCACTTTAAATATCGCTACTATTTGCTCTTTATTGCTAAACTTACAATCACGCAATCTAGATCTAAATATCTAAATATATCTATTTATGAAACTACACTTTAGATGCAAATTATAATACAACGAGATAAACTTAGAAGGTTCTATTAACAATTCATAACTAGTGAACTACATAATGTATGATTCTTGAACAGTTATGTAAGCAAACTCACAATAAGCTGTCACTTCTAAAAATATCTAAATTTAATACTCATGCTATATAAACTATCTAAATCGTAACTCTTGCTTTAACCTTAAATTGAAACAGTTGTGTATATCTAAAAGTTGTACTGATGTAAGGATTTGACATCAGACTTCCTATTCCTAAATATTTTATCCAAGGAGACTACTTCTAATGTTCTTTAATATAGAAGTACTACAAGAACAGCCTCATGTCTTGCAATGTTCCCTTCCAGATTTGACTAGACTTTTATGGTTAAAATTGTTGTGTTCATGGCTCTAATGACAATGTGTTTGATCTTCATATCCACTGGAATTCCATTCACCATTAATCCATCAAAACATTTTGAATTGTTTAGTTCTATTACAGTTCAGTCACTGGTACATTTGCATTACTCATACCAGGACTTGTGAAAAATTTTGCTTCTGTACAGTACACTGATTATTATCCTTGTTGTTACAGGAAATTATCAACTGATGTAACTATCATATAATGCACTAAGCTTTCCTGGTTACAGAATTTGAAGCTATTTGAAGGTATTGTTTTGGTTGAAATAGTCAAATCTTGTTAAAGAAAAGATTGAAAAAGTACAGAACGGGTGTAATGACAAACGTAAGAAATATAGAAAGACATCAAAAGAAAATCAGTGACAGAAGAAAATATCTGGAAAACGAATTACTAAACGCAAAGTTTAAACCAGCCACACCTCTTGATACATCAGTTCAAATGTTCTAATCTTAAACACAATTTACTGCAATATATGGAACACAATAACTTAAGTGTGATATATCTATTACCACTAAAGTTAAGCTGTCTATTACTGCAAGACCTTCCAAATTTTTGATTGTAGTTCTTTAAATATTTTATATTTTTTACTTCTATCTTGAATTTGCTTCTCTTATCTCCCGATTATCTTTCAATTTTCTTTAAATTTCTTCTTGATATTTTATTTTTTATTTTTTTAACTCTTTCTTCCAGTTTTCATTTTCTTCATTCTTGTTCTTTTTTTAAGTTTCTTTCTCGTTCTTCTAGCTTTCAATGATTTTCTTCTCGATAATATTGTAAATTTCGAT
>NW_013809372.1:0-1344 GCF_000517525.1 Limulus polyphemus
AATTACATCTACATACAGGGAACATTCCAATATTTTAGTCATCGCGACATCCTTTGCCCACCAACGTGTTTCACCAATGTTTTGTAAGCGGTGTTGATTGATTTTTCACTTGTTTGATCCCACACATTCATTCTTTTATAGGACTCCGTAAAAATGTGCAATTCCATTTAACAGAGATAAGAGTGAAGTAGCAGAAATAGGCTCCATCTGTTGCATTCGTAATACATTTATTTATGTCTAAGTTATTATCCTTTAGCACGTTTTTCAGAAGTTCAAGTTTCCTGTAGAGTCAGTACAATTCACTAGTGCCAGCAGCCTTTCCTGAATGTCTTTGTTGTTCACATACCAAATGACAACAGAACATTGGTCTGTCACTGAAATATCTTGTGTTGTGTCTAGTTGTACTGAAAACATACCAGCTTTCTTTACTTCATCAGCTATATCCCTCTTTATTAATGATGAAATAACCGTTATTACATTGTTCACCATCGTTTTGGATATCAGTGTTAAAAAACTACCACGACCTTTACTTCCAGACTTGTGTCATCTGACTTTTTTTTTACTACTTTCGCCAAATGCCTCCTCAATAGCCGATCATGTTTACTAAGTAGAATGAGCAATTCTAGAACATTTCCATGATATATCAGTGAATCATCGAGTGTAAAGGCAGCTTCGGCTGTACTACTGCCTCTGTAGCTTAGCTCTCGTTTACCAATCAATTTCACAACTTCAGCAATTCTTTCCGTCACCTGTCTATTATTTTTCATTTCTTTTCTTCTTATAAGATTTTGATTTGTAAACAGTAGTTGTTCGATGTCTTTGTGGCTGGAATTAAGAATGTGAGCTTCTGCGCAATAATTGTTGTATTTGCTGTTTTCATGTTTATTAATCCTTTGATGTATATGGTTCCAGTTTTTCATACCCTCCATAAACGAATTGCTTTCATGTTCTTTGCTATATGCAAGACACACTGGGAGAGAAATATCATGTTGTGGTTGTCCTGGATGCGATTGAAAAAAAGAAAGCTCTCTCATTTACTTTTGGCCTGGTAAAAAGGTCAGCATCTTCTTTATTGTATATCAATTTTTCTTGCAGAAACCCCAGGTTCAGTCACACTGTCTATCTTCACATGCAACCTCGTGAGTTTCATCTTTGGATTCTTGTGTTGCAGAATGATCACGTATCTGAGAGCTTTCAGTTATTGTGTCTTGAGTTTCACTTTCTGCTTCATGATGCTTCAACACAGAAGACGAACTGGCAGCACTAACTTTGAATATGTCAGTCAGTTTCGAACACTTTTCTGCTTGTAAGAGAAATTGCTTCTTTTTTTAACACAGTTTTTTG
>NW_013809373.1:0-628 GCF_000517525.1 Limulus polyphemus
ATGAACACTTAGGTTTAACTCTAGTTACTGAATTTATAACCACCATACTCATCTTTAGCCTTAGTTGGTAGAACTACTCCATGAACACCTAGGTGTAACTATAGTTACCGAATTTATAACAACCATACTCATCTTTAGCGTTATTTGGTACAAGAGTGGTACACGAACACCTAGGTGTAACTCTACTTACCGAATTTATAACCACCATACTCATCTTTTGCCTTACTTCGTACAACTACTCCATGAACACCTAGGTGTAACTCTTGTTACATAATTTATAACCACTATACTCATCTTTAGTCTTACTTGGTACAAATACTCCATCAACACTTAGGTTTAACTCTAGTTACCTAATTTATAACCACCATACTCATCGTTAGCCTTACTTGGTACAACAAATCTACGAACACTTAGGTATAACTCTAGTTACCGAGTTTATAACCACCATACTCATCTTTAGCCTTACTTGGTCAAATTACTCCATGAACACCTAGGTGTAACTCTAGATACCTAATTTATAACCACCATACTCATCGTTAGTCTTACTTGGTACAACAACTCCAAGAACACCTAGGTGTAAATCTAATTACTTAATTTATAACCAACATACTCGTCTTTAGCATTACTT
>NW_013809374.1:0-509 GCF_000517525.1 Limulus polyphemus
CGTGCTATTAATTTTTGATGTGTTATGTTCTTTAATAGCGCAAGTAGGTCTAGCAAAACTTAATCCAAAATTAAAGTTTAATGCAGCTGTTCTAGACGATAGGTTTTATCATTATTACAGTGTATAACTAATGCCAGTCTTCATCTGCACTGAATCTTAACATGCGACATAAAAACAGGAAAGTTTTTCTAAAATGGTTTCCTCGCTAACTCTATGGTTATTGGTTTAAAACATTTGTGATCTGTCAGACTTTTTATCTGCATTTAAAGTAGTTTACTAATACTATTTTTCTTCGCAGACCAAGGTTAACTATTACAATCATCTATATTTCCACTCGACACTAGTACAAAGGCAGATTATTACAATCATCTATATTTCCACTCGACACTAGTACAAAGCCAGATTATTACAATCATCTATATTTCCACTCGACACTAGCACAAAGGCAGATTATTACAATCATCCATATTTCCACTCGACACTAGTACAAAGGCAAATTATTACAATCA
>NW_013809375.1:0-727 GCF_000517525.1 Limulus polyphemus
GATCCCAGGAGGACCAGAGAGAAGTCTCCTAAGTTATCTTCTTCATGGGAAGGCCCATATGACATAGTAGATCATCTCTCAGACGTGACTATCCGAATAAAATGTGGTCAGCGAGGTAAGCCAAAGGTGGTGCATGCCAACAGGCTTTGGCGTTATCATGATCCAGGACATTTCAGTTGGAATGAAGGGAACAACGGAACAAATGACGCTGCTGAAGACTTGTCACCTGAAAAAGCCATTGGCGAAGAAGAAACTCGACCCGGTTTTGAGAAGGGAAACAATGAAGCCCTTAATGAAGTTACTAACACTGATGTGACTGTTACCGATAACAGGACATTTCCTGATGGAGCAGATGAACCCCACATGAAGCAGAAGCCAATGAGACAGAGACCTGTACAGAAGAAGATACGGCCTGTAAAATTAGGAGACTTTGTTGAATTTTAATTTTGTGTTTGTAAATTCTGTACATTTAATTAAGTTATTGTTAATTATCTAGTGGTTTAATGTAAGTGGCTATTGTTCGGGATGAACAATACTAAGGAAAGGGCAGTGTTATGACAGCGGAAGTCACGCGACGCTGGGAGCATGCGCGCTGGAGTTTCTAGAAGGATCTTGACTTATTAGGCAACCTCACGTAACCATCTGACAAAGCTTGTCCTTGCGGACTGTCTGTCATTTGTACTCTTTTTTAGTATATAAGCGGGAGATAGATTGAAGAGAAATAATT
>NW_013809376.1:0-1269 GCF_000517525.1 Limulus polyphemus
TTTGTGGCTAATCTGGAGTGGTCAACTCTTACATCAACGTTTCTGGTTAATCTGGAGTGGTCAACTCTTACATCAACGTTTGTGGCTAATATGGAGTTTTCAACTCCTACATCAACGCTTGTGCCTAGTCTAGAGTGTTCAACTCTTACATCAACGTTTGTGGTTTCTCTGGAATTTTCAACTTCTACATCAACGTTTGTGGCTAATCTGGAGTTTTCAACTCCTACATCAACGTTTCTGCCTAGTCTAGAGTGTTCAACTCTTACATCAACGTTTGTGGTTTATCTAGAGTGTTCAACTCTTACATCAACGTTTGTGGCTTATCTGGAGTGTTCAACTTCTACATCAACGTTTGTGGCTAGTCTAAACTATTGAGCGTTTACACAAACAGTCATGCATCTTATCAGTTGTGAATAATTCGGATTGTGGAATCTCTACGTCAAGAAGTGCCATTTATTCGAAATGTTAAATTTTCCACATAAGAAATTGTGTACCGTTAAGAGTTTTGAATATGGTGGTGGCCAGTCTTCCGCCTAAACATTTGGAACCAGACAATGCGTACGTATTGTACATAGACATATGAGATTTAAAGGAAAAGTTAACTTTTAATACTAACTTTTTTACAAGTACTAAATCTAGTGAATCCAGTAAATATTCAATTTTCTTATAAAGAAGGGTGAATCCTGGGTTATACTTTTAGGCATTTTTTTTTGGGGGGGGGGGGTTGAAGGACAGTTAAGATTCTGTACCTCTGTGCAACAACTCCAAATAGTGAATCAGTAAAAGAACAAATGACAGTATTAGCCTAAAGTTCAGAAAAGAAACACGATGTAGAAATGAATGATAATAAAAAATAGAAAGAATAAACATACGTCATTATTGTTTGACCTGGATGTCAGACATAGAAACTTGTGAAAGAAACATAAGCCATTAGTGTTTGACCTGGATGTCAGACATAAAAACTTGTGAAAGAAACATAACGCCATTAGTGTTTGACCTGGATGTCAGACATAAAAACTTGTGAAATAGACGTAAACCAATAGTGTTTCATCTAAATGTCAGACATAAAAACCTGTGAAAGAAACATACGCCATTAGTGTTTGACCTGGATGTCAGACATGAAAAACTTGTGAAATTGACATATGCTATTATTGTTTTACATAATACTTCTTGAAACTTTCATCAGTCCGAAACCGAGGTTTCAAATAAATGTTTGTGTATTTCTAAATTATCACTATTTTGTTCAAGTGCGTGTCGTTTAAACGTTTT
>NW_013809377.1:0-507 GCF_000517525.1 Limulus polyphemus
AAAGCAGTTTCACCAGTACTCGTAACTTAAAGTTCTATTAAATTATAGCAGTTTCACCAGTACTCGTAACTTAAAGTTCTATTAATTTACAGCAGTTTCACCAGTACTCGTAACTTAAAGTTCTATGAAAATAAAGCAGTTTCACCGGTACTCATAACTTAAAGTACTATTAAATTAAAGCAGTTTCACCAGTACTCGTAACTTAAAGTTCTATTAAATTAAAGCAGTTTCACCAGTACTCGTAACTTAAAGGTCTATGAAAGTAAAGCAGTTTCACCAGTACTCGTAACTTAAAGTTCTATGAAAGTAAAGCAGTTTCACCAGTACTCGTAACTTAAAGTTCTATTAAATTATAGAAGTTTCACCGGTACTCGTTACTTAAAGTTCTATGAAAGTAAAGCAGTTTCACCGGTACTCGTAACTTAAAGTTCTATGAAAGTAAAGCAGTTTCACCAGTACTCGTAACGTAAAGTTCTATGAAAGTAAAGCAGTTTCACCAGTACTCGT
>NW_013809378.1:0-508 GCF_000517525.1 Limulus polyphemus
CAAACAAGTTTCCACCATGTGCAGATGATTAGGGTAGGGTGGGTTTGAAATCTATTGGTCATAAATCAACTTATTTTTCTGCAAGAAAAGTCCTTGAAAGTGGGATTACCTAACAGGTGTGTATCTCTTTAATGTATAACTAACAATCAGATGGTGGTAGTTTTATATTTCAATGACTGATACATTATAAAGTTAAATTTGTGAGCGATAATTTGGGGCCTATGTATACAAACAGATAATTAGGGACGTGGTGAGATACATATAAAAGGGTTCACAGAATGGGTAAAGGAGATCACCATTTTAATTCAACTCCTTACATATGCTTTGCATTTCTTAATATAATGCCACGTGATCATAAAAGTTTACGTTTTTGATCTATGGAAGTTGTCTAATACAAAATAATTATTCTTATTAGTCTGCTATAGCTGGATTTCCTGTAGAAATGTAAAGGAGACCACATTAATTTCTACACCTGTCTTTGCTAATATACAGAGGTGATATGCATTTC
>NW_013809379.1:0-507 GCF_000517525.1 Limulus polyphemus
ATTTTTACTGTAGGTTAACGAAAGTTCATTTTTTTTAGCATTTGTAGTGAGATAATGTTTTTTGTCAATGCTACAATGTTTCAATTTTCAGAATTTCGACGAAATAAACACTGTCGGATATTTTTCTATTAAATTTGCGTCAAAAAAACACTTTTTTCCATTTTCCAAAAAATTTCAAATTTACACCAAAAACCAAAGGCCCATGTTTTTTCCCAAATTTTGAAAAAAATAGATTTTCTTCATATTTCAACAAAAAGATGCCCTTGATGTAAGACTTTCAAAGTAGAGATCCTTTTATCAAAATCTCCAATAGTTATTTCATCATCTCTTATCAAAGTTTCGGATAGTGTCGATTTTATTGTAGTTGGTTTTTTGTCTTCAATTATATTATAAACGAAAGAAGAGCTTTAAGAATAACATCATTCAAACAGATGTCCAACTATAAAAGGCCATGTAGGCTTCTTGTCAAATGAACTCCACCTTTTGGATTATTTTACTCTGGGTTAG
>NW_013809380.1:0-508 GCF_000517525.1 Limulus polyphemus
GCTTGTACTACATCATACATGTATTGATTGTATCATAATTATAGTGGTATAGTTGTGGTTATAATAGTGTATTATGTTTGAACTTAAACAATTATGTAGTTATTTTATCATAATTATAGTGGTATTCTTGTGGTTATTTTAGTGTATTATGTTTGTATTACAACATATATGTAGTGATTATATCATAATTATAGTGATACTGTTGTTCTTATACTAGTGTATTATGTATGTACTGCAACATGCATGTAGTGATTATAATATAATTATAGTGGTACTGTTGTGGTTATACTAGTGTATGATGTTTGTAGTACAACATCCTTGTAGTAATTATTTTATAATTATAGTGGTATTGTTGTGGTTGTACTGGTGTATTATGTTTTTACTACAACACTAATGTAGTGATTATGTCATAATTATGGTGGTACTGTTGTGGTTATAATAGTGTATTATGTTTGTACTACAACATCCTTGTAGTGATTATATCATAATTTTAGTGGTATTGTTGTGG
>NW_013809381.1:0-505 GCF_000517525.1 Limulus polyphemus
AATAGCTTCCATATTTGCATACGTTTTCTCATTAATATGGTGTTGCAGCAACGAAAAAGATGGCAATTTGATGGTGCCATATCTGGAGAATACGGTGGGTGGGGGAGAACTTCCAAACCCAACTCCATAATCTTGTGTTGCGTCAAATGTGCCAAATGTGGACATGCATTGTTGTGGAGAAGAAGAACACCTTTCCAGTTTACGATTGAAGGGCTTGATTTAACATTCCAGTTGGTGATTACAGATCTCTGCATTGACAGTTCTCTGTGGATTGAGGAGTTTGAAATGAATTACTCCTTTGATGTCCCACCAAATGCAAAGCATTACTTTCTCCAGATGGAGTCCAGGTTTTTGGGTTGGAAGTGGTTTTGTTTAGGACTGAGCCATTGTTTTTGGCATTCAATATTTGCATAGAGAATCCATTTTTCATCACCAGTGACAATTTTGTCCAAAAATGATTGACGCGCATTACGCACCAGAAGAGATGAAGCAACATTCACACATT
>NW_013809382.1:0-1008 GCF_000517525.1 Limulus polyphemus
GACATTTGTGATACATAGCTTTATTGTCAGTGTGTTAACTTGACATTTGTGATACATAATTTTACTGTCAATGTACTACCTTGACATTTGTGATACATAGCTTTACTGTCAGTGTGTTAACTTGACATTTGTGATACATAGCTTTACTGTCAATGTGTTAACTTGACATTTGTGATACATACCTTTACTGTCAGTGTTTTAACTTTTATTACCAATTAATGTCTTTAATTTGACATTATGATATATGTATCAAACCATAAGATTATAATGAATATTGTTATTGTACCTGGACTCTCTCGACAATTAACCCAATGACTACCGGTACTAACTTTCTTAGTAGGCAATGCAAGTGTGCATTTGTGAATTGAAAAAATGATAGAGAACTTATCTTTTAATGGATTTCTGATTTTATTTTTATAAACAGTAGAATAACATTCAATTATTTGTACAAAATTGTATTCTTTAATGAAGTTTAAAGAGGAATTTAATGAAAAAATTCCTAAAATAGTTTTAGACTGTAAATAAGTGCCCTCTAAGAAGAAATGTTTTTTAAAAAAATTTTTTAAGATATTTCCTTTCATCTCAGCACTGGTTCTGCCATCTATGATTGATTGGTATCTAAACCTTTTTCTAGTGTGTTTTCTTTATAAAACTGCGTCTGGGCGTGTTAAACCTCAGTTGTAAAACTTTTAGCCAATCCTAGTCGAAAGTGTCAATTTCAGTACCAGTTATTCCAATTGCTGTGTCTCCCATTTGACAAATCATAGGATGATAAGGAAAGCACGTGATTTTACAATATGAATGTGAGTGGTGCTTATTATAGTAACTGCCATTTTATGTAGAGGTTGTATTTAGTACTGGCCAATAGGGCTTTTCTATAAGCATTAGAAAAGTTGCTTCTGGAAAAAACTGCATGGGATATACGTGACTTTTATTTTTCTTATATAGTAGCTTAAGTCATGCTGCATGGCATATCTGTTTATATTAATCATTATATTGAAAAATTAG
>NW_013809383.1:0-503 GCF_000517525.1 Limulus polyphemus
CGTAATTTGGTACATCAACTCCACGATCACCTAGGTGTAACTCTAGTTACCGAATTTGTAACCACCATACTCATCTATAGCGTTATTTGGTACAACAACTCCACGAACACCTTGGTGTAACTCTTGTTACTGATATTCTAACCACCATACTCATCTGTAGCATTATTTGGTATAACAATTCCACGAACACCTATGTGTAAATCTTGTTACCGAATTTATAACCCCCATACTCATCTTTAGCGTTATTTGGTACAACAACTCCACGAACCCTTAGGTGTAACTCTAGTTACTGAATTTGTAACCAACATACTCATCTGTAGCGTTATTTGGTACAACAACTCCACGAATACCTACGTGTAACTTTAGTTACCGAATTTATAACCATCATACTCATCTTTTTCTTTACTTGGTACAACTACTCCATGAACATATATGTGTAACTCTAGTTACAGTATTTATTATCACGATACTCATCTTTAGCCTTACTTGGTACAACTACTCAA
>NW_013809384.1:0-1047 GCF_000517525.1 Limulus polyphemus
GAATAAGAAGAGACAATATTCGACGATAATGTGTACTGTCAGTAAGAAAACATAAGATTTAACAATAATGTGTCCTGTCAAAAAGAAGACACAAGATTTAACGACACTGTGTACTGTCAATAAGTAGACACAAGATTTAACGATACTGTGTACTGTCAATAAGTAGACACAAGATTTAACGATACTGTGTACTGTCAATAAGAAGACACAAGATTTAACGATACTGTGTACTGTCAATAGGAAGACACCAGATTTAACGATACTGTGTACTGTCAATAAGAAGACACAAGATTTAACGATACTGTGTACTGTCAATAAGAAGACACAAGATTTAAAGATACTGTGTACTGTCAATAGGAAGACACCAGATTTAACGATACTGTGTACTTTCAATAAGAAGACATAAGATTTAACGATACTGTGTACTGTCAATAAGAAGACACAAGATTTAACGATACTGTGTACTGTCATCAAGAAGACACAAGATTTATCGATACTGTGTACTGTCAATAAGAAGACACAAGATTTAACGATACTGTGTATTGTCTTGTTTCTTCTTATTCACATTATCGTTGAATACATTATTGTTAAATCTTGTGTTTTCTTACTGACAGTGTGTCCTGTCAATAAGAAGACACAAGATTTAACGATACTAAGTACTGTCAATAAGAAGACACTAGATTTAACGAAACTGTGCACTGTCAATAAGAAGACACAAGATTTAACAATTCTGTGTACTGTCAATAAGAAGACACAAGATTTAACGATACTGTGTACTGTCAATAAGAAGACACAATACTCATCGATAATGTGTACTGTCAATAAGAAGACACGAGATTTAACGATACTGTGTACTTTCAATTAGAAGACACAAGATTTAACAATATTGTGTACTGTCAATAAGAAGACACAAGATTTAACGATACTGTGTACTGTCAATAAGAAGACACAAGATTTAACGATACTGTGTACTGTCAATAACTAGACACAAGATTTAACAATACTGTGTACTGTCAATAAGAAGACACAAGATTTAACGATACGGTG
>NW_013809385.1:0-508 GCF_000517525.1 Limulus polyphemus
CTTCTGACTGATTTTGGGTTCCGTACCTGAGTTCTCAAGCCGCTACCAGTGCTCTATAGTTGTGCCTGTCGTCTGCTGACAACTGTTCAAGTATTTCCAGTGGTTGTTCCTTCAAGCTCGTTGCCAGATATACTGCTTTCTGCTCCTCTGTCCATCCGTCCATCTCTGCCAGTAGCTCAAATTGTGCTCTATATGCTTCCCACAGTGCCTTCCCATCGAATTCCTGTGGCTTCCTTCGCACTGGATCACTCCTATTACTGACATTCATATCTGGGATGTGACTTCTAACGGGACTAAATATGTCTGCATTAGGGTTTAGCTGCAGGGTCTGGAAGGGGCTTTTCATTGTCTGGGGCTGGTTAAGTCGATGGTTAATGTATCCTACTTGTGTAAAAGACAATAAATCGTCCTTTAACGTATCTAATTCGCTTTTAAATTTACTAATGTTTTCCATTTGTACTTCTTGCCACTGTTGTTGACTTCCCTGTAGTTGCTGCTGACTTTCCTG
>NW_013809386.1:0-508 GCF_000517525.1 Limulus polyphemus
AATCATGAAGTGGATGTTGTTGTTGGCAAAAATCCGAATAAGGGTAGACTGTACGAGTAGAATTTCCGGGAATATAAGGTATATGGGGACTCTGATCATTATAAGGCATATGGGGACTCTGGTCATTACAATAGTGTGGTAATAACATTTCATTTTCAGATAGGTAACCCTGTTTATCTGAGGGAATAGTCTGATTATATGGAATGAGAAATTTGTTAAAGTGATTTTGGATTGAATCTGAATAAGGATAATAATTTTGGAATAACTCTGGATATGTATAGTAACTTTGGAATGTCTCTGCGTTTGGGTAATAACTTTGGAACGACTCTGGATACGAATAATTATTTTGGAATGACTCTGCATATGGATAATGATTTTGAATAAACTCTACGTATGGGTAATCATTTTGGATTGACTCTGAATACGGATAACGATTTTGAATAAACTCTTCATGTGGGGAAACAATTTGGATTGACTCTGTATAGAGATCTTTTTGACCCAGAGAAGG
>NW_013809387.1:0-509 GCF_000517525.1 Limulus polyphemus
ACTCCTACTAAACAAGGACCGTCTATCATCCATATATAGAGGTGTATTCTACAGAGCTGTCATATATAAGAGGTGTATGCTACAGAGCTGTATAATATAATGATAACTGCTACTAAACAAGGCTCGTCTATCATCCATATAATGAGATCTATTCTACAGAGCTGTATGATATATTGATAAAAATGCTACTAAACAAGGCCCGTCTATCATCCATATATAGAGGTGTATTCTACAGAGTTGTATAATATATTGATAACTGCTACTAAACAAGGCCCGTCTATTCATCCATATATAGTGGTGTATTCTACAGAACTGTATCATATATTGATAACTGCTTCTAATCAAGGCCAGTCTATCATCTATATATAGAGGTGTATTCTACAGAGCTGTATGATATATTGATAACTGCTACTAAACAAGGCTCGTCTATCATCCATATATATAGAAGTGTATTCTACAGAACTGTATGATATATTGATAAATGCTACTAAAAAAGGCCCAACTATTAT
>NW_013809388.1:0-509 GCF_000517525.1 Limulus polyphemus
ATGGAGATCCGAAAAACAACCTTGTCTAAAATTTTGTGTGATAACAGTGACAGGATACAGGAATTACAATTCAACGTGTTTTTACCGCCTTCCTTTTAGTAAGACATATTTTATATGTTTCTAAACTTTGTAACTAAGATGTTAACAGTTTCAAATATTATATTCCTTCACAATAGAAATTGAAAGACTTCTTAGAACGTCAAACTTAAAACCGTAAGAATAGTAAAATCTTAGTTTCCTCTCAACCAGGTTACTGCAGATTAGTTTATATGTTAAACATACATGATCATTAGCCTAATTTCTATGTTAAACATACATTGTCATTAGCCTAATATCTATGTTAAACATACATGGTCATTAGCCTAATATGTATGTTACACCTACATAGTCATTGGCTTGATTTCTATGTTACACCTACATGGTCATTGGCTTAATTTCTTTGTTAAACATACATGGTCATCAGCCTAATTTCTATGTTAAACATACATGGTCATCAGCCTAATTTCTAT
>NW_013809389.1:0-508 GCF_000517525.1 Limulus polyphemus
GTACTGTCGTGACGTCAGTAAAACGTGCGCATGCCATGAATCACGAGAAGAATTATGCACTCTGTAGGCTACAACACAACATGACATATCAATTGCGAAAGCAAGAAATCAAAACATTTGTTACTCTTAATTTGGGTTTTATTTACTATCGAAACAGAACACTTTCTGGGACACTAAAAAAGTACATCTAGTATTGTAATATAATATCATTATTCTTAACAATCACGTGATATCAAAACTCGTACCATGACGAACTCTATCACTCAACTATTCACAGGCTGATAATACAGCTTTACATGTGTTTAATGTAAAGTATTATTACTACAATATTTAAGACATTCTCTGCATAACAATTATTTTTAACACTTTTAGTTACCAAAAGTGACAAACTGTTTTTATAACAAGACTTGTTAGTTTCACTTGACGAATTTGGTACTTTTTTTCCATCTCTACTTTATAGCCAAAACGATTGCATTTCATAGAACAATTAATTACGTTTATCTTAGTC
>NW_013809390.1:0-308 GCF_000517525.1 Limulus polyphemus
CAGAAGATTTAACGATACTGTGTACTGTCAATAAGAAGACACAAGATTTAACAATACTGTGTACTGTCAATAAGAAGACACAAGATTTAACGATACTGTGTACTGTCAATAAGAAGACACAATATTCATCGATACTGTCTTCTTATTGACAGTACACACGAGATTTAACTATACGGTGTACTCTCAATAAGAAGACACACGATTTAGCAATACTGTGTACTATCTATAAAAAGACCCAAGATTTAACGATACTGTGTACTATCTATAAAAAGACCCAAGATATAACGATACTAAGTACTGTCAATAAG
>NW_013809391.1:0-641 GCF_000517525.1 Limulus polyphemus
ATGTAATGATTTTTTCATAATTACAGAGGTACTGTTGTGGTTATACTAGTGTGTTATGTTTGTACTACAACATGCCTGTAGTGTTTATATCATAATTATATTCGTACTGTGCATTATAATTGTACTACAACATGCATGTCGTGATTGTATCATAATTATAGCGGTACTTTTGTAGTTATAGTAGTGTATTATGTTTGTACTACAACATGCATGTCGTGACTGTATCATAATTATAGCGGTACTGTTGTGGTCATACTAGTTTATTATGTTTGTACTACAGCATGCATGTAATGATTATATCATAATTATTTTCGTACTGTGTATTATGTTTTTACTATAACATGCATGTAGTGGCTGCATCATATTAATAGCGGTACTCTTGTGGTTATACTAGTATATTATGTTTGTACTACAACATGCATGTATTGATTATATCATAATTATAGTGGTACTGTTGTGGTTATACTAGTGTATCATGTTTGTACTACAAAATCCATGTAATGAATACACTAGTATAACCACATTAGTAACACTATAATTATTATATAATCATTGCATGCATGTTGTAGTACAAACATAATACACTAGTATAACCACAACAATACCACAATAATTATGATATATTTATGTTTGTACTACAA
>NW_013809392.1:0-508 GCF_000517525.1 Limulus polyphemus
GTTTCTTCTTATTGACAGTACACAATATTGTTAAATCTTGTGTCTAGTTATTGACAGTACACAGTATCGTTAAATCTTGTGTCTTCTTATTGACAGTACACAGTATCGTTAAATCTTGTGTCTTCTTATTGACAGTACACAGTATAGTTAAATCTTGTGTCTTCTTATTGACAGTGCACAGTATCCTTAAATCTAGTGTGTTCTTATTGACAGTACATAGTATCGTTATATCTTCTGTCTTCTTATTGACAGGACACATTATTGTTAAATCTTGTGTTTTCTTACTGACAGTACACATTATCGTTGAATAATGTTTCTTCTTATTGAAAGTATACAGTATCGTTAATTCTTGTGTCTTCTTATTGACAGTACACAGTATCGTTAAATCTTGTGTCTTCTTATTGACAGTACACAGTATCGTTAAATCTTGTGTCTTCTTATTGACAGTACACAATATTGTTAAATCTTGTGTCTTCTTATTGAAAGTACACAGTATAGTTAAATCTTA
>NW_013809393.1:0-507 GCF_000517525.1 Limulus polyphemus
TTACCCACAAGAACATTTCAAAATACCCTTATTCTGAATTGTAGTACCTTACCACCAAGAACATTCAAATACCATATTCTGAATTGTAATACCTTACCACAAGGATATTCAAATATCATATTCTGAATTGTAGTACCTTACCACAAGAATATTCAAATAACATATGTTGAATTGTAGTACCTTACCACGAGGATATTCAAATAACATATGTTGAATTGTAATACCTTACCACGAGGATATTCAAATATCATATTCTGAATTGTAATACCTTATCACGAGGATATTCAAATACCATATTCTGAATTGTAATACCTTACCACGAGGACATTCAAATACCATATTCTGAATTGTAATACCTTACCACGAGGACATTCAAATACCATATTCTGATTTGTGATACCTTACCACAAGGACATTCAAATACCATATTCTGAATTGTAGTACCTTACCACAAGAACATTCAAATACCATATTCTGAATTGTAGTACCTTACCACAAGGATATTCA
>NW_013809394.1:0-614 GCF_000517525.1 Limulus polyphemus
ACTGGATCTGTGAAGTGTATGTAGCAGCATCTCTGCTATATTACAAGTGTATGAAGTGTGTTTACTGGATCTGTGAAGTGTATGTAGCAGCATCTCTGCTATATTACAAGTGTATGAAGTGTCTTTACTGGATCTGTGAAGTGTATGTAGCAGCATCTCTGCTATATTACAAGTGTATGAATTGTCTTTACTGGATCTGTGAAGTGTATGTAGCAGCATCTCTGCTCTATTACAAGTGTATGAAGTGTCTTTACTGGATCTGTGAAGTGTATGTAGCAGCATCTCTGCTATATTACAAGTGTATGAATTGTCTTTACTGGATCTGTGAAGTGTATGTAGCAGTATCTCTGCTCTATTACAAGTGTATGAAGTGTCTTTACTGGATCTGTGAAGTGTATGTAGCAGCATATCTGCTATATTACAAGTGTATGAAGTGTATGTAGCAGCATCTCTGCTCTATTACAAGTGTATGTAGCAGCATCTCTGCTCTATTACAAGTGTATGTAGCAGCATCTCTGCTATATTACAAGTGTATGAAGTGTGTTCACTGGATCTGTGAAGTGTATGTAGCAGCATCTCTGCTCTATTACAAGTGTATGAGCAGCATCTCTGCT
>NW_013809395.1:0-508 GCF_000517525.1 Limulus polyphemus
CTAAGCACAAAGCTACACAATGGGCTATCTGTGCTCTGCCCACCACGTGTATCGAAACCCGTATTCTAGCGTTGTAAGTCCGCAGACTGTGCCACTGCGGGGGTGGTGCAAAGTTCCAGGTCTCGAGGTTCTTTCCTCTTGATTATTAATATACTAAATGATGTGCTTATTCAACTCTCCGAGAAGACATAAATGGCTCCGATAATTAACATGGTAGAGGGGGCAGATCCGAGTCTCGGTCTTCGTAGAACCCCAAGGTTGTATGCCAAATTTGCTTGAAATAGGTATAAAACTGTTGACACGAAAGGCGAACTCATCGATAAATAGAAATTCCGTTGAACGTGAAAACGTTTTTTGCGAACTTAGGCCTACACCTGTGCAAAGGGGCTGTACCTTGCAGCAAACAGCAAAGAAGAAGTAAACTAATTTGTTATAATTACGTGAGCTGGACTTCATATTAATTTCGTCAGATATTCTTCAAGAACCAGCCTAACGATAAAAGTGATAG
>NW_013809396.1:0-549 GCF_000517525.1 Limulus polyphemus
CCGCTACTATCTTTACGATATAAATTTATTAAGAAAATGCTTTGACGGTAAGAAGAATATAGAAACAGTGGCAGTATGATCTTGTGAAAGTCTCAAGCATGAATACTTACTGATGTCTATCAATATTTTATTTTATTATGTTCTAAGCAAAGACCAAAACAGTTTGAGCTTTTCAGAATAATAGAATTTAACAAAAGAGAGTTTGTTTGAAGTTAAGCAGAAAGCTGCAAAATGGGCTATCTGGGCTCTGCCCACCACAGGTATCGAAATCCGGTTTCAAGAGTTGTAAGTCTGTAAATATACCGCTGTGCCACTGGGGGGTGGAAGGGGAGAAAAGAGAGATTTCTATCGGAATAAAACATTTACTTCATGTCAGCATGTAATTAATGTACATTTATTTAGAGGAAGTATTTAATTGTCATATCTTTGTTATAAGTCATTAAGAATATTGTTGTCAAGATTATGTATTTAATTGAAATAATACACAAAAAATAAAGATTTTCTTTCCAACCTCATTTGATTATTATCAACTAATGCTGTGGAGTATCC
>NW_013809397.1:0-508 GCF_000517525.1 Limulus polyphemus
ATTCATCATTAAATTTGACGTATCGCTAATGGTGAGCTGGAAATTACTTATAACTTCGTTAAAAACTTTTCTGGTATATACATATTTAAAATGTCAATTTATTCGGTATTCTCCATCTGAAATTATATCATCTGTAATATATGTAATTCATTAAAGTAATCATTTTACATTAATACGGTATAATTCTTGTTAAATTTTTTTATACATAAAACGAATCATTTTTAGAAAAATATATATAAAATATTTGTTGAAACAGAATCGTCTAATTGGCCAACTCGTCTACACGCGTAGAATAAGTTTTAAACTTCACAAAATTGTTTATATTTATTATTATTATTGTTTTTTTGAATGATGTTATTATTTTTTAGAAGAATCTTCAGTAAATAATCTGTAATTCTATATTTACTTGAACTTTATTAAAATGTTTTCCTGTGTCTACCTTATTTTTACAATTAAAAAAATCAGTCTCCTTTGTCCTCCTTTTCATTGTTTTTTATATTCCAATTTT
>NW_013809398.1:0-507 GCF_000517525.1 Limulus polyphemus
CCAAGGTTTCTATTAGTTTGGTTCAGTAATTTAACATATATTATTTTAAACAAGTTGAACACGTTTTTGTTGTTGAATATCAGTTTTATTATCATTGGATTTTTCGGAATTTTCTAATTCTATCATTAGCACAATTATTTCAAAATAACAAACTAATTAGCACATTGATTTGGATATAATAGCATACTGAATAAAAGGACTATCGGACATTTTTATAAGTTTGATTCCTTAAATCAGAAGTTTAATTAGGCCATGTTTGATAAGTTATGTTAGAACACATACATTTGAATTTTACTCAGTATTTCAAACGTGATGCTCGTATATTTTTGTCTCTGCATCTAAGGGCTCTCTCAAAAAAAGTTTCTTTCTTTTTAACTCACTGTTTTCTTCAATTTTGTAAACGGCTTTTGTTCGACAGTGCTGGAACAGTAAGAGTTGCTGTTCCACATTTCAGGATATACGGATATATATATATATATATATACTGTTCTTTCAAATGATTAGGTA
>NW_013809399.1:0-508 GCF_000517525.1 Limulus polyphemus
CTCAATAGTTACCCACACTGGTTCCCACAACCTTGCATAATATTCTGTCACACCACAGAGTTTCTGTATGGCTTCTGGTACTCCTTTGTGATCTAGCACCTTGATACTCACAAGGGTTTGCTGAGATGCAGAATCTATGACAAAGTTGCACTTTTGGTCATCCAGCTTTCCTGTCACATAGACTCTATGTGTGCTTATCATTTTACACTTAGCTGTTGGGACTTTCACAATGGAGTTTGGTGGGCATCCCTCAACATCAACCACTCCTGGTTCCCCGAGGCTGACTTATTGGTAGTATTCTTCTTACACTGGCTTTTCATATGTCCTTGCTCTCCACAGTTCCAACAACCTTTCTGGGTAGCGGCCTTTCCTGCTGTGGCATTTCCCCTGTGTTGAAGTTGCCAGCATTGAGCTTGATGACACCTGGTTAGCTCAACCTCTCTTTTGCAGCAATGTCTGCAGTCATTCTTGCGGGGTCTTAGGCTCAGTCCATCGGCATTTCCATGAT
>NW_013809400.1:0-508 GCF_000517525.1 Limulus polyphemus
GTATCGTTAAATCTTGTGGCTTGTTATTGATAGTACACAGTATCATTAAATGTTATGACTTGTTATGATAGTACACAGTATTGTTAAATCTTGTGTCTTCCAATTGACAGTACACAGTGTTGATAAATCCTGTATCTTCTTATTGACAGAACACAGTATTGTTAAATCTTGTGTCTTTTTATTGACAGTACACAGTATTGATAAATCCTGTATCTTCTTATTGACAGGACACAGTATTGTTAAATCTTATGTCTTCTTATTGACAGTACACAGTATCGTTAAATCTTGTGTCTTCTTATTGACAGTACACATTATTGATAAATCCTGTATCTTCTTATTGACAGGACTCAGTATTGTTAAATCTTGAGTCTTTTTACTCACAGTACACTGTATCGATAAATCTTGTGGCTTGTTATTGATAGTACACAGTATCATTAAATGTTATGACTTGTTATGATAGTACAAAGTATCGTTAAATCTTGTGTCATCTTATTGACAGTACACAGTA
>NW_013809401.1:0-544 GCF_000517525.1 Limulus polyphemus
TTTTTAGGCCTTCTTAGACTAATTATTTTTGACTTTGATAGCGGTATTTTTAGTCTTACTTACACTATATTTTAATGACTTTCATAATGGTATTTTTAATCCTTCTTAAACTATATTTTGTCGACTGTTATAAAGGTCTTTTAGTTTTCCTTACACTAGATTTTGTTGACATTAATATGGGTCTTTTTAGTCAGTTTTCAAGTATATTTGGTCGACTGTTATAACGGACTTTTGGTCTTTCTTCCTCTAGATTTTGTTGACATTGATAAGGGTCCTTTTAGTCAGTTTTCCACTACATATTTTTGACTTTGAAATGTGTTATTAGTTTTCTTCCACTCGCTTTATCGACTTTCATAACAGTCTTTTTAGGCCTTCTTAGACTGGATAGTTTTGACTTTGATAGCGGTATTTTTAGTCTTTCTTACACTATATTTTAATGACTTTCATAATGGTATTTTTAATCCTTCTTAAACTATATTTTGTCGACTGTTATAACGGTCTTTTAATCTTTCCTTCCACTAGATTTTGTTGACATTGATATGGG
>NW_013809402.1:0-669 GCF_000517525.1 Limulus polyphemus
CACCTATTCACACAGTACTTTAGCTATAGTACCAGTTTTATCAGTTGATTGCAGACTTTTAACTTTTGATTATAGATATCTATAGTTTTTTATATTTATAGGTATCCTAGAAACACTTTGAACACTTCCATTAAAATAGTGTTTGTTTGTTTTTGTTTTTTGAATTTCGCGCAAAGCTACACGAGGGCTATCTGCGCTAGCCGTCCCTAATTTAGCAGTGTAAGACTAGAGGGAAGGCAGCTAGTCATCACCACCCACCGCCAACTCTTGGGCTACTCTTTTGCCAACGAATAGTGGTATTGGCTGTCACATTATAACGCCTCCACGGCTGAAAGGGCGAACATGTTTGGTGTGATGGGGATTCGAACCCGCGACCCTCTGATTGCGAGTCGAGCGCCCTAACCACCTGGCCATGCCGGGCCTTAAAATAAAACTTAATAAAGTCAAAGCCATTGCAATCGCGCTTATTTGGGAAGTTATGCGAAGAAATGAGAAGCAATCATAAATCACTTCTTCTGCACACAGAAGTACGTTGACTCTCGAGGGGTAAAGTGCTAACAAGACTTACAGAACTCCGCGAAGAAGTTGCTATATTTCTGGAAGGTAAAAGCGATTTTGCGAGATATTTGCGCAACGAGGAATTTGTTCTGACGCTCACATATTTGGCAG
>NW_013809403.1:0-562 GCF_000517525.1 Limulus polyphemus
GAAAAAAATTCAGAGCAACTCCTGATGAGTTAAAAACATATTCATATTGATAATTTTCCTCGATTTTAGACAACAATGACAGGCTTAGTACGGACACACGTACTATACTGAATAATGATTGGGAAAGCTTTGTTGTTCCATTGTTGGATATAGTTTGTTATTGAGTCTCCCGAATGTTGGATTGATTGAAGTAGTCAAGCAACAGTAACTACCATTTCTAAATATCGACGTTTGTTTCATTTTTTCCTTTGATTACGTTCCAGAGTAGAGCTTGGTGTTTCGTTCAAAGTACCTCATTTACTTTTGACTCGTTCATTATAAACGAATCCAAATGTAACATATTAGATGGTAAAATCCAGCATCCTTTCTTCATCTAAAGTTGTTTGATATCAGAAACACAAAGAAGATTTAAAGGAACCTGACGATAAAGTTTCACTTTTATCGTTTTACGTAAGAAGTCCCCATTTCCAATTTTAATCTCATATGATGTAGAAGATTTGGACATTATATGACAGTTAATGGGACACATACATTAACTTCTCTTTAGATATGTCAACCAAAA
>NW_013809404.1:0-508 GCF_000517525.1 Limulus polyphemus
TCCTCAACTCATAGTGAAGTTAACCACACGTTTTTATATCCCCAAATCAAAGTGAATTTAACCACAGTATAAATTCCCCATTGAGTAGGTTTGTGCTTAACTCTCGTTCTCGTTTCGGGCTTTAGGTCTTTACAGACCTGGGAGGGTCAGATACTTCTAAGATCTGAACTATTATCAATGTTAGGCTTGAGTATGGTAATGAATTTCATTTGTAGTTTCTGGTAACATTTCTGGTAACGTTTCAGGCTTTAGGTCTTTACAGACCTGGGAGGGTCAGATACTTCTAAGATCTGAACTATTATCAATGTTAGGCTTGAGTATGGTAATGAATTTCATTTGTAGTTTCTGGTAACACTTCCTTTCAGGGCCATGTCCATGAATTTTGTCATATAGTCTGGTTATGGATGTTAAGTTTGCTTTTTAGCGCTGTGTAGTTTTGTTCTGTGGGGTTTGAGTTTACGAATTGTTGTATTATATAAGATAGTAATGTTTTGAAGTGTTGGTTGCC
>NW_013809405.1:0-507 GCF_000517525.1 Limulus polyphemus
TTGAAACTCGTTCTATCACAGATTTATACCAGAAACACTGTTGTCTGAAAGATCATCTTGAATAAATAAATCAAAATTTGGGAAGTAATTTTTATGTTTCTTTGTACACTATGTGCTTAAACTTTCTCACAAGTATTTTAAATATTTTCACTTTGATAATAATATGTATTCGCTAGCTCAAATATTGTCAAACAACAATACGTAATATTTATCATATTTTTTAGTATTATTGGCTTTTAGACTTCGACAAACTTTGACGCTTAAACTGTTACATTTAAAATACATTATTGATTTAGTGTTTTCGCATTATAAACAGCACGCGCTGATAACAATAACGCTAACAATTAATCTGTATCTTAGCAACACAGAACTTACAAAAATAATTCCTAAATCGCTGAAAGAAATCTAAGTTAAGGTTAATATACTGGATATTAAAAATAAACTATAAGTGACAATGAAGATCTCTTTAGAAGGTTTGATTTTAATATCATTTTACTTTATTATAAC
>NW_013809406.1:0-506 GCF_000517525.1 Limulus polyphemus
ATTAGTACTGTTATCCAAGAAACGAGTGTATTGTTATAGGTCTAGTAGTAAAGTCATCCAAGAAACGAGTGTATTGTTATAGGTCTGGTAGTACAGTTATCTATGAAACGAGTTTATTATTATAGGTCTGGGAGTACAGTTATTTATGAAACAAGTGTATTGTTATATGTCTGGGAGTACAGTTATCTATGAAACAAGTGTATTGTTATAGCTCTGGGAGTACAGTTATGTATGAAACGAGTGTATTGTTATAGGTTTAAGAGTACAGTTATCTATGAAACAAGTGTATTGTTATAGATCTGGTAGTACAGTTATCTATGAAACAAGTGTATTTTTATAGGTTTAGGAGTACAGTTATCTATGAAACGACTGTATTGTTAAAAGTCTAGGAGTACAGTTATCTATAATATGACTGTATTGTTAAGTCTGGGAGTACAGTTATCTATGAAACGAGGGCATTGTTATAGGTCTGGGAATACAGTTATGTATTAAACAAGTGTATTGTT
>NW_013809407.1:0-1171 GCF_000517525.1 Limulus polyphemus
CTGTAATCTCTCTTCTTGTTTATTTTGCTGTTCGAGCTGCCACTGTTGCAGGTATTCTTGCTACTGCTGTTGTCTCTTTTCTTGTTTCTCCAACAACTGCTGTAATCTCTCTTCTTGTTTATTTTACTGTTCGAGCTGCCACTGTTGCAGGTTTTCTTGCAACGCTGTTGTCTCTCTTCTTGTTTCTTTTCTTTTTCCTCCAACAACTGCTGTAATCTCTCTTCTTGTTTATTTTCTCGTTCTTGTTTCTTTTCTTTTTCCTCCAACCACTGCTGTAATCTCTCCTCTTGTTTATTTTGCTGCTCTTGTATTGCTGCCATCAAGTCTGCTAAGCTGTAGTTTTATTTGCCGCTTCTCGTTTCCATATTTTTTGTCCCACTCTCTGACACCAATTTGTTACGCCTCCGTTCGTTAGTTAATTTTCCGTGAAAATTCTTTCCGAAGAAACTTTACCGATACAAGTCCTTTCTTAAATAAAACTGTTTAATTCTTTCTGAATACAACTTTTTTCGGGACGAACAATACTAAGGAAGGGGCAGTGTTACGACAGCGGAGGTCACGTGACGCTAGTAACACGTCATATTCTCGAACATTCACGTCCCTTCCCGAAATCTCGAGAGCCTACTAGATATGCGGTAGTCTTATATATATAAACCGGTCAAGACGTGACTGCAACAATGTAATGCTGTGTAGTTGAACTGCGGACAGAGAGACATATTGTTGAGTCGAGCACGTGTGGGGTTCGTTGTGAATTATAGCGTTTGTTATAGCGCGACTGTGGAAATTAAGTGTATCGCCAATAGCCACTTACACTAAACCAATAAACAATTAACAATAACTTAATTGAATGTACAGAATTTACAAACACAAAATTAAAATTCAACAAAGTCTCTTAATTTTATTGTCCCTTCAAGCTCGTTGCCAGATATACTGCCTTATGCTCCTCTGTCCACCCATTCATTTCTGCCAGTGGCTCAAATTGTGATCTATATGCTTCCCACTGTGCCTTCCCATCGAATTCTTGTGGCTTCCTTCGTACTGGATCACCCCTATTGCTGACATTCATATCTGGGATGTGACTTCTAACAGGACTGAATATGTCTGCATTAGGGTTTAGCTGTGGGGTCTGAATGGGGCTTGTCGTTGTCTGGGGCTGATTAAGTCGATAGTT
>NW_013809408.1:0-507 GCF_000517525.1 Limulus polyphemus
AAAAGTTCTTTTACCTGAAGAGCCTGTGATGATGACAAATGGACTATGCTCTTCTTATAGAGGTCAGTCAAATATTCTGGAAGTGTATGTCCTTTCTTTACAGTTGTATTCCTTGCTTTAACATTGACTGGCTCTACCTCCTGGCACACACCCAACAATGCCCCTTCCTTAATCATCTGCTCATATTCAGAGAAATTGGCCACTTTTATAGGTACTACTTGACGACCTGCTACAAGTGACTTTCCAATCTTCAAATCCGCTGGCCTGGATGGGTCTTCCACTGCTTCTACAAGCATTGGGCTTCCATGGGGATGTTCTTTTATCCTTCCCCAAATTATCTTCTCTGACATAGGGGGTATTGTAGTTGATTTAAGTGCTGTGACATTCAGATCAACGGATGTAGCAACACTTACTGGAGTCTGGACTTTGTTGTTTCCAATCGTCATTTTATCGAAATTAACTACACACTTCCTCGGTAGTAGATAGTCCAATCCTAATATGCATTGG
>NW_013809409.1:0-509 GCF_000517525.1 Limulus polyphemus
CTGGAAAACTGGTCGTAATATTAATCACATTCAGACCTGTCTTCAAACAAATCTGGACAATTTAGCCAATTGGTTTTTTTAAATGGGGCTTTACGGTTTCAGCCCTAAAGTCTGCAGTTCTACCGTTTTCTCGTTCTTCAAGCACTGTGAAATTAAGTCTTAATAACCAGCAACTAGTCTCTTGGAGTTATCTTTGATTCCAGATTAAATTGGACGTGTCATATCACCTATGTCTCGCACATGTACTAAGAGGATCAATCTGCTTAAATGTGTGTCTGGCACACGATGGGGAGCGTCCAAAAAGAATTTAATACTTATGTACAAAACCTTAATAAGATCCGTCATTGATTATGGCTGTATCATTTACGACTCGGCGAGTCGCTCAGTCCTTAAACAACTGGACGTTATTCAGAATCGTTGTCTGCGATTATGTTGTGGAGCATTGAAACACACTCATATTTCGGCTATGGAAGTGGACTGTGGTGTCCTACCCCTTGACCTGCAGAGAT
>NW_013809410.1:0-734 GCF_000517525.1 Limulus polyphemus
CGATAAATTCAACGATGAATGAACAACACGCACTTCCATGTTTACTAATTATATATATATATATATTCGGAACAAGTTAAACGTATGTACAACAAATTCTTCACACTATAGAGATCACAGGCATATTATAAACATTATATATATATATAGTTCTCTTCTTCTTGTCAAAAGTCCATTTAGGGCTATTCAGTTACTTTAGAATTTCAGTTGACAAGCCGAACTATCTTCTCTATTACTATCGCACTAGTATTCTGTGTCTAATTCACTTACAACTGTGGCGCGAGTTACCGTAATCGTTTGATCTTCTTTCTTCGAAATATCCTCTGTTACTTTTGTTAAAGTGTTCTCAGGCAGATTCAAGTACTTTAGAACCACGCTTTGACGGAATAAATTATTCTTCGTATCTCCTTTTCTACTGTTAGTCTTACTCTAACGCATTAGACGTTAGGCCTATCACTTCTACAGTAGTTAACTTCACAACTCATTTGCTGCTTCCATCATACACTCTTTGATGAAGTTGCCGTCAGTAAACGGTTTTCCTCGCTCTGCCATGTTATGCACTATTTTGTAACTTGTATGAGTGACAGATTCATTTTCAGCAAACATTCTCGTGAAGAGATTCCTTTGAGATTCCAAAGTACGTTTCATGAATTTAAATTTCTCAGAACGCAACTTTCCAGAAAACTTCGAATATGTTGACAGATGTTTTGTTTCGTAGTGACGCCGAAGATTTT
>NW_013809411.1:0-691 GCF_000517525.1 Limulus polyphemus
CATTTGTGCAGTAGTTTAAAACTAGGGATAGCTATACCTGGAATCTAGGGGTCCTTGACGGCGGCAATTGTTGTTGACTGGAGGGTTTCCATCTGTTCAGTAGTTTAAAACTAGGAATAGTTATTCTTCAAACCTAGGGGTCTCTGACGGTGCCAAGTGCGGCTGACTGGAGGTCCTCCATGTGTTTATTAGTTTAAAACTAGGAATAGTTATACCTGAAACCTAGGAGTCACTGACGGTGCGAAGTGCTGCTGATTGGGGATCCTCCATTTGTTCAGTAATTTAAAACTAGGAATAGTTATTCCTGAAACCTAGGGGTCTCTGATGGTGCCAAGTGCTGCTTATTGGAGGTCTTCCATCTGTTTGGTTGTTTAAAATTTAGAATATTTATACCTGAAACTTAGGAATATCTGATGGTGCCAAGTCCTGCTAACTGGAGGTCTTCCATCTGTTTGGTTGGTTAAGACTAGGAATAGTTATACCACAAACCTAGAGGTCTCTGATGGTGCCAAGTGCTGTTGACTGGAGGTCTTCCATCTGTTCAGTAGTTTAAAACTAGGAATAGTTATACCTGAAACCTAGGGGTCACTGACGGTGCAAAGTGCTGCTAAAGGAAGGTCCTCTACTTGATCAGTAGTTTAAAACTTGGAATAGTTATACCTGAAACCTAGGGGTCTCTGACGGTGCCAAG
>NW_013809412.1:0-508 GCF_000517525.1 Limulus polyphemus
ATTTGTTGTATAAATATCATATTATTAGGATTCCATAAAAAATTAAATTGATGTGGTTAGGGCGCTCGACTCGCAATCTGAGGGGCGTGGGTTCGAATCCCCGTCATACCAAACATGCTCGCCCTTTCAGCCGTGGGGGCGTTATAATGAGACGGTCAATCCCAGTAAAAGAGTAGCCCAAGAGTTGGCAGTGGGTGGTGATGACTAGCTGCCATCCCTCTAGTCTTACACTGCTAAATTAGGGACGGCTAGCGCAGATAGCCCTCGTGTAGCTAACAAACAATAAATACCCGTTAATTAAAATACGATGTTAGTTACAATTATTTATTAAATGAAATGTAAAGATTCAAATGAAACTGTAAATACTCAGTACAAATTATTTACTTTGTAAATAATACTTAACGACGATTTCTTGCTTGGTTCGTGTTCCCATGTTTTCTTTCCAGTATACAGCATTACACTTCTAATGGCCCATATCGAAAGCTTGAACATCCTGAATTAAAAGGTC
>NW_013809413.1:0-508 GCF_000517525.1 Limulus polyphemus
GAAATGTGTTATTATGTTTACGTATTAATCTAACACCAATGTTAAACACCTTATATACTGTCTTCGAAACGAAATGTGTTATTATGTTTACGTATTAATCTAGCACCAAGTGAAACACCTGATACGCTATCTTCGAAACGAAATGTATTATTATATTTACGTATTAATCTAGCACCAAGTGAAACACCTTATACGTTATCTTCGAAACGAAATGTGTTATTATGTTTACGTATTAATCTAGCACCAAGTAAAACACCTTATACGTTATCTTCGAAACGAAATGTGTTATTATGTTTACGTATTAATCTAGCACCAAGGGAAACACCTTATACATTATCTTCGAAACGAAATGTGTTATTATGTTTACGTATTAATCTAGCACCAAGTAAAACACCTTATACGTTATCTTCGAAACGAAATGTGTTATTATGTTTACGTATTAATCTAGCACCAAGTGAAACACCTTATACATTATCTTCGAAACGAAATGTGTTATTATGTTTACGTA
>NW_013809414.1:0-507 GCF_000517525.1 Limulus polyphemus
TGGCTTTACATATCTACTGCTGTAATATGTGTGGCTGTACATATCTACTGTTGTAATATGTGTGGCTTTACATATCTACTGTTGTAATATGTGTGGTTGGATGTATTTACTATTATAGTATATGTGTGTAGTTGGATGTGTTTAGTATTGTAATATATATGGCTGGACATATCTACTGCTGTAATATGTGTGTGGTTGGATGTATATTGTAATACGTGTGGTTGGATGTATTTACTATTATAGTATGTGTATGTAGTTGGATGTGTTTAGTATTGTAATATGTATGGTTGGATGTATTTACTATTGTAGTATGTGTGGTTGGATGTATTTACTGTTGTAATATGTGTGGTTGGATGTATTTACTGTTGTAATATGTGTGGTTGGATGTATTTACTATTATAGTATATGTGTGTAGTTGGATGTGTTTAGTATTGTAATATGTATATGGATGTATATACTATTGTAGTATGTGTGGTTGGATGTATTTATTATTATAATGTGTGATTG
>NW_013809415.1:0-508 GCF_000517525.1 Limulus polyphemus
CTGCACTCTTCAAATAAAGAACACACAAACTCTTAGTCTCTTAATGTCTTCTGCGCTCTTCAAACAAAGAACACACAAACTCCTAGTCTCTTCATGTCTTCTGCACTCTTCAAACAAAGAACACACAAACTCTTAGTCTCTTAATGTCTTCTGCGCTCTTCAAACAAAAAACACAAACTCCTAGTCTGTTCTTGTCTTCTTCTGCAACCTTGCGTTTTCCGTAAACGAACAATCATACAAAGAATAAAAACCATTTACTCCAAATATCTATAACGTTATTTTCTCGCTGATCCAAGAACAATGACAAATTATTTCCTGTCATCTTAGTAAACAATTGTGGAGTCGACATGATAAGACTGCACTACGAACTAAGATTGATGTAGCAGCGATCATGATAAGACTGCACTACGAACTAAGACTGATGTATGCAGCGATCATGATAAGACTGCACTACGAACTAAGAGTGATGTAGCAGCGATCATGATAAGACTGCACTACGAACTAAGAG
>NW_013809416.1:0-614 GCF_000517525.1 Limulus polyphemus
CAGAACTACCTTTCTTTAAAAAAACGCTTTATTAAACTCGCTACTCGTTATTACATACGTACATCAACAGGGAACACACAAACACAAGAATTTGCCCGATCGCGTCAACTGCAGCTTCTTGGGTCAGATATATTTTCCCATTAAACATGATCAATAAAATCACGACCTAAGTGAGTTTTACGTATCCGTACTTCAGTATATATATATATATGCAATAACTTACCACTTCATTTCCAGTTCTGGGCACTGAGCACCTATATTTATTCGGCACCTATTCAGTGAAAGTGGTTTTCTCTGGGTACTCCGGTTCCCCCCACATAAAATTTTCGGCTATTGGATCGGTAGATCTCAGGCTCTGAAAAGGACCGCATCCAGCATGATTAATCGTAATCCATAATTAACTTAAGTCTTTAATTGAATTCGAATAATTATTTTGAAAACTTAATTTTTTACTCCTGAAAATTTAACGTACACCATCTTATTCCAGTCTTAAGTTTAATTCTTCTTTTATGTTAAATATATGTAATATCTTAGAATTTGAAACCCGCACGAGCAGAGAGATGCAACGTGTAGATTAAAACAATAACACTACTTGAAATGTAGTCTGGTGTGAT
>NW_013809417.1:0-506 GCF_000517525.1 Limulus polyphemus
TCGGAACGAAGTTACGGAAAGTTAATTAACAAACGGAGACGTAACAATATTCATAAGATTAAGAATAATAGGAAAATAACTACTATTCTGACTTGAGATTATGAAGCATAATAAATTTAACAGCTAAAATCCACTTTTAAATAAGATGTTTTAAAATAGTAGTTTTATTTTTGTTGTATATATATATATTTGCTCTATTTATATATTTCGTTGATGTTTGTACTTAAGCACAAAACTACACAATGACCAACTTATTCTACGTCCACCTCGGGTTTCGAAACCCGGTGTCAGCGTTATAACTCTTTGGACTTACCCCTGAGCCACAAGGTTATAATCTTCGATATGCTATTATGTAAATACACACTTCCAAATACAGAAACATGAAAAGAAATACTGTAACACGAAGCAGTTAAGTAGTTTTTATAAATAAAGGATAGCAATATTTTCAAGATCCCGTAATTGCGAGTCGTGATTTGATTTAGTAATGTTACGCCTCCAGTCGTTAA
>NW_013809418.1:0-506 GCF_000517525.1 Limulus polyphemus
CAGTATCGTTAAATCTTGTGTCTTCTTATTAACAGTACATATTTTTAATTTGTGTGTCTTCTTTATGATAGTACACAGTATTGTTAAATCTTGTGTCTTCTTATTGACACTACACAGTAGTTTTGAATCTTGTGTCTTCTTTTTGGAAGTACACAGTAGTGTTAAATCTTATGTCTTCTTATTGATAGTATACAGTATTGTTAAATCTTGTGTCTTCTTATTGACAGTACACAGTATTGTTGAATTTTATGTCTTCTTTTTGATAGAACACAGTATTGTTAAATCTTATGTCTTCTTATTGACACAACAGAGTATTGTTAAATCTTGTGTCTCCTTATTCAGAGTACACAGTATTGTTAAATCTTGTGTCTTCTTATTGAGAGTACACATTTTTGTTAAATCTTGTGTCTTCTTACTGACAGTACACAGTATTGTTAAATCTTGTGTCTTCTCATTGAGAGTACACATTATTGTTAAATCTTTTGTCTTCTTATTGACAGTACACA
>NW_013809419.1:0-658 GCF_000517525.1 Limulus polyphemus
TCCGATTTTACTGTTGTTGTTTTTTTGAGTTATATTGTAAACAAAGAAGAGCTTTAAAAATACGATTATTTAAACAAAATCCCACCATCTAATTGCCCATGACTTCTTCTTATGAAACAAAGTCCATCTTTTGAATTGTTGTTATTCGGGGATAGAGAAAAATTAATTTTTTGTAACTTTTCACAGGATGTAATATTTTTCGTTAATGCTATTATGTCTATATTTGAGTTTTCCGATGAAAAAAAGCCTTTTCCAATATTTATTCTATGACTTTTGCGTCAAAAAATGCACGTTTTTTCATTTTTAAAAAACTTATATTTTCACGAAAACGTAAAGGCTATAGCCCATGTTTTTTCCAAAATTTTGAAAAAATTTGTTTTTCCTCATATTTCAATGCAAAGATGCCTTTGATGTAAGACTTTCAAAATGCAGATCCTTTCATCAAAATTCCCAATAGTAATTTCATAATATGTTAACAAATATTTCGTATCTTCGATTTTACTGTTGTTGTCTTCTTTGTTTACAATATAATTGAAAAAAATGAATAATCGTATTTTTAAAACTACAAAATCCCACAATCTAAAAGCCCATGACTTCTTCTTATAAAAAAAACTCCATCTTTTGAATTGTTGTTATTCGGGGATAGAGAAAAATTATT
>NW_013809420.1:0-508 GCF_000517525.1 Limulus polyphemus
CATGTAATCTAGTCTATACAACATAATGTAATCTAGTCTATACAACACAATGTAATTTAATCTACACAACATCATGTAATCTAGTCTATACAACATAATGTAATTTAATCTATACAACATCATGTAAACTAGTCTATACAACATCATGTAATCTAGTCTATACAACATAATGTAATTTAATCTATACAACATCATGTAATCTAGTCTATACAACATAATGTAATTTAGTCTATACAACATCATGTAATCTAGTCTATACAACATCATGTAATCTAGTCTATACAACACAATGTAATTTAATCTATACAACATCATGTAATCTAGTCTATACAACACAATGTAATTTAATCTACACAACACAATGTAATTTAATCTATACAACATCATGTAATCTAGTCTATACAACATCATGTAATCTAGTCTATACAACACAATGTAATTTAGTCTATACAACATCATGTAATCTAGTCTATACAACACAATGTAATTTAATCTATACAACATCATG
>NW_013809421.1:0-213 GCF_000517525.1 Limulus polyphemus
CTTATTGACAGGACACATTATTGTTAAATTTTCTGTTTTCTTACTGACAGTACACATTATCGTTAAATCTTGTGTGTTCTTATTGACAGTACACACTGTCAATAAGAAGACACAAGATTTAAAGATACCACAAGATTTAACGATACTGTGTCTTCTTATTGACAGTACACAGTATCGTTACACAAGATTTTTCTTATTGACAGTGCACAGTAT
>NW_013809422.1:0-508 GCF_000517525.1 Limulus polyphemus
ATATTTATACTGTTTCTTCTTATACCCACTAAGATAAGAAATTAGTTTATTAAAGCATATGTAATTTTTTGTGTTTTTTCAACAAATCTATGTGAGTCAGCCGCGGTAACATAAACTTATATGTCAACAATGTTTAACCTACATAAAGCTAATATTTGATATATGATGAAAAAAGCAAATGATTCCTTTTCATCTGATTCAACAACAACGTGTCTTCCTCTTCACGGATTACTGTTCATTTCTTTCTGTTAAAATGTTTCTTCCACTACACAGCAAGATAAAGAATGCCTTATTTGTCTTTTTCAGTAACAAGATTTGTTTCACTCCAAGAGAAGGTGAATAACATGTTCATGTTTGTCTCTTTCAGTGACAATAGTTTCACTCAAGATAAAGTGAACAGCGTGTTTTTGTTTGTTTCTTTCAGTAATAATATTTGTTTCACTCAAGATAAGGTGAATAACGCGTTTGTGTGTGTTTGTTTCAGTAATAATATTTGTTTCACTCAAGA
>NW_013809423.1:0-525 GCF_000517525.1 Limulus polyphemus
GTAGAAGAGAACTACTACTACTACAAGAATTAAGTTTTACAAGTATAACTAATACATATGGTCCGTCACTAGAAGAGAACTACTACTACAAGAATTAAGTTTTACAGGTATAGCTAATAAATACGGTCCGTCACTGGAAGAGAACTACTACTACAAGAATTAAGTTTTACAAGTATAACTTATACATATGGTCCGTCACTAGAAGAGAACTACTACTACAAGAATTAAGTTTTACAAGTATAACTAATACATAGGGTCCGTCACTAGAAGAGAACTACTACTACAAGTTATTAAGTTTTACAAGTATAACTAATACATATGGTCCGTCACTAGAAGAGAACTACTACTACAATAATTAAGTTTTACAAGTATAACTAATACATATGGTCCGTCACTAGAAGAGAACTACTACTACAATAATTAAGTTTTACAAGTATAACTAATACATATGGTCCGTCACTAGAAGAGAACTACTACTACAAGTTATTAAGTTTTAGAAGTATAGCTAATACATATGGTCCGTCA
>NW_013809424.1:0-508 GCF_000517525.1 Limulus polyphemus
TCCATAAAACTTATATAACCTCACTATTGGAATGCGGTGTCTCTCGGTGGAAGAGCGGTAAGTATACGGATTTAAAACGCTAAAACCAGGGGCTCTGTTCCCCTCGGTGGACACAGCAGATAGCCCGATGTGTGTCTTTATTATAACACAAGACACATGCACTATCAGATCGCAAAATAAACAAAACCAAACTATTAGAATTGCATATCGCCTTCAAAATTACACCTCGTTTGTTATTTAAATAAAATTAACGATATTCCGGGAGTTAAGGAGCGTATTTTTAATTTAGCTGTTTTATTTTACAAGAAAGTCCTTAAAACTAACCCTTTGAACTCTTAACCCAGGGAAGTTTGTTTTAGAGCAAAGACACATTGTCTATCAGAGGGAATCGAACTCCGGATTTTAGCGTTGTAAGTCTGTAAACATACTGCTGTCCCACCGAAGGACACCAGGGGTAGTGCTAACGGATAAGACGGGGGTCAAAGGGGTCATCAAGGGGCCCCATATT
>NW_013809425.1:0-507 GCF_000517525.1 Limulus polyphemus
CGGAAGTGGTTTTCGTCTAGGACTGAGCCATTGATTTTCGGCGTTTAATATTCACATATAGACTCCAAAAATGGTTCGCGCGCATTACGTGCCAGAAGAGACGAAGCAACATTCACACATTGGAAACGATGATCATTGGAGAGTTCTCGAGGCACCCAAACACCTTCTTAATGGAGTTTTCCCATATCACTTAGATGTTTTCGTATTGTTTCATAAGAGACATGCAATTTCAGGGCCATTTCACGGGTTAGACTCAAAAAGCGTCTTAAGAGCATTAAAATCGATTTCAACATGTCGGCCTCTGCCATCACAGTTTTTAAGGCTAAAGTCACCTGAACGAAGTTTGCTGAACATCGTTGACACTTACGAACGTTCAAAACATTTCCATAAACTTCTTTGATATTCTTTGTGGCTACAGAGTCGTTGTTTCTCTTCTTGTATTCAAACAGCATTACATGTCGAATGTGTGTCTCGTCGTGTGCCATGATTCTAAGAGATTAGAGTATA
>NW_013809426.1:0-508 GCF_000517525.1 Limulus polyphemus
TGCGCCTGTAGTTTTTTCCCCAAAAACTTTGTCTTCAAAATAAGGGTGCGTCTTATATTCCGAAAAATACGGTAGGTGTTGTGCTGACTTACGAAAGTATCGCATACATCTATCTATCTTCTATATACTACCAAAACTCTGAGATTGTTTGTTTGTTTGCTTATCTGTTATTAAATACAGCAAAATCGGCACACAATAGCGCCATATTTGTAAAAAAATACGGTACCCTTGAAATAAGAATAGAAACAGAATAAAACAAGTTTCGTTAAAATCGGGCCCCGGGTTACCGAGTTAGCGCCGTTTTTCGGGGTCACTTTTATGAAAATTTCTAGCATGAGTAATTTTACATCACACTACCGTTCGCGCTCTTTACGAAACTTTTTAGTTCAAATCTATTTCCCTGTCAATGTTCCCATCTTCATTAAAAGGCATAAGATGACAAAAAAAAAGATCTTGAAGAATTTCTCAATAATGTGCCTTGGTTATGGTAGGTAAGGAAATGAGAAAA
>NW_013809427.1:0-1269 GCF_000517525.1 Limulus polyphemus
CCATAAATTTCGAGCCAAGTCGGATGGGACATTGAAACATATGAAACTATACATATCCAATGACTGAAGAAGTATCAACACCTTCATGCAAGAAAAAGAACGATGTTCGTACTGTATAACAAGATTAAAGATGTCGATGCTGTAAGTGGAGAACAAATATGAATGCACTGTATAGATAAAGGAACAACAATAGTGATGATGTTTTAGAATATCTAGTGTAGTCACTTTTGAGGTAAAATATAGGAATTCTGATGTGCAAATCACAGCTTACCACCTTACTTATAAGAGCCATATGACCAGAGCTGTAGAGGTATTCCAGTTGATAAATGCCATATGTGACGTGACTTGCTCATAGAAGATCAAGATACCTTCCCCAGCAGGCCTTATGACTTAGACCAAACAAATAAATATCTCATAAGATTGATATTGGAAATGTAGCCCAACATTTATAACAGGCTAAGTTCTTCAACGAACTAGAAATTATGAAGAAACAAGTAGTGATAGAACCGGTAAGTGATGACCAGGAAGTAGTACTTAGGTTCAAAGTTTCTTTTTTCTTCTTCTCCACAAGTACCAAGGTTTTGAATTGACTACCAGGAGATGAATCAAGTCAGAAAAAATTTCTTTGATTTGCATTTTCCAATATCCATTCTTTTTATTCAATGTTGAAAACCAGAGGGTAGACATCCAACAATCCATTATTTTACAGCAATGGCTATTTTCTCTCTACTTGGAGAAAGGAGAGACCACATTCTGTTAGTCGACAAGATGTATCAGACACATTACTTGTTCTAAATGATAACACAACAAATTGTTCATGGAACATCATACTCATCTACTTGGATAACATAATCATACATGGGAAAAACTTGATAATGTTTATGAAAGTTCTGGATTGTTTGAGGAAATAGAACATTAAATTGAAACCCAATAAGTGTGAATTGTTCTGTCAGTAAACGAGTTTGCGAGAACATACTGCTAGAAGAAAGGGAGTGCACAAAGATCCATCTTAGATTGAACCTATTCATTATTGGCTAATACCGAAGATGTACGGTGAGGTAAGAGTGTTTTTTGGACAATGCTGTTACTAAAACCATTCTCTAGCATAGCTCATCATCTATATAGATTATTTCCAAAACTCAACAAGGTTTGTTGTTGGGCTGAATGAGAACCAGCAATAATAAACAAGAGAAAGAAAAGATAACAGTTTTACCACAAATAATATGTGATTGTTTCCTATACCGTGGCATTGGATAGCTGCAGAAAGGT
>NW_013809428.1:0-508 GCF_000517525.1 Limulus polyphemus
AACAGAAATTGATTACTGAAGACAATATATAAAATATAAAGTTTTCTCTTAGGAAACGTTTGGTAACTATTTGGACATTATAAAAATTTCGCATATGAAAGTTCGAAATTTTCTGATGCACAAAAGTATTTTTAATGTTCAGATGAAAATTACTTTGTCTGACAGATAGGCAAGATGTGAAAAAAATTGCCCGCCCAATTTGTATATAAGAACAAAGTTATTATCTTCTCCTATTACTCGCGTTTCTGTGAGAAAATAACAAAATGGAGAACCACTACTCAAGAGAATTACTTCTACATTTCATAATAGTTTCGCTTACCGTCTCTAGATGGCAGCACATAATGTTTTTTTTGTGTAAACTACGACAGTTTGGGAGTTTTCACTTCACAAAAATGATATCTGACAAACCAATTTCGCTAAAAATAAGTAAATAAATAAATAATTAATTAAATTAATATTTAATGTATCAAGCATCCGAAGTATCTTTGCAAGTGAACGATCTGTATAT
>NW_013809429.1:0-1460 GCF_000517525.1 Limulus polyphemus
GCTTTTCTATATTAACATTCATTTGTAAACAAGGTGTTCGTTTGGAAGCAATTTAGCTTCGAGATGGCGCTGCAACATTTATACAAGTCATCAATACCAAATATATAGATTTGAACTAAAATGCAAGAGGAATACGATAAAGATGATAATAATGCTTTATATAAAATAAAATGAAACACATTTTTTAAATTTCTGTGGTACATAAAATAAATCAATATTTTTAAATAGAAAGTTTCCAGCTAATATAAACGTGAATAGTCTACGATTCGTTAGAGAATTTCTGTTGTTTCGAAATACAGAATGAAGAAAGGGATGTTTGAATATCAGATAAGATACATCAAAGTACTGCAGTTATCCTTGCGAAAAGAAGGCTTTCAGGATCCTTATGTAATTTGGCGGTTTGTTCAACAGCAAAAGAAGATAAGCAAATATATTAAACAGAATATTTATTCACGATCACAGGGTAAGCTGTGAATTACTGGCCAGCTTCTATAATTCGTTTTAGGAAAAATTTAATTTTGTTATGAACCCCAGCAGCTAGTTTTAGTTTAGCAATGAAAAAGAACAAACAGGAAGAAGAGTAATGAAATACCACACTTTTTTATAATTGGGATATATATAGGTAATCTAAGGAGTTTAGGATACCACAGTAACCCTCTGATCTGAAGTACAACCAACTAAGAAAAAGTTAAACAATGAAGGAATCATTACTTGAATTATTCAAAATACTGTATATATTAAGTGAAAAACACACAACATACATATATGGAAGTTTCACCAATGGTTATAGTTCTAATAACATTAACAGTCTATAGTAGAAGTAATAAGTATGGGCTCCTCCGTACTGATATGGTCTCTGCACATGTGGGGCTTATTTCTGATCAAAGTTCAATTCACAATTATAGTTCCAATAATTAAAGTTCTATCCAATTATATTTAGGCTTTCATAATAATTGATCTCAAAGCATGTTTCAATAGTAAATGAAGAAACCACTTGACATAGCATTATAACACGGTTTTTTTGTAGAAAAACTAAGAGAAAATGAAGAAATGGATAGTATATTCTCAAGGGGTGGTAGGTTGTTTGCAAAAATAAAGTTATTCTTTGACATTTGGTGATACAGAGATTTATATGTGATTTAGGGACTTCTATCCTATATATATATTATAATTGCAAGCAATTACATGATGCAAATGAACCTACTGTTTGGTCCATTGATTGACAACCATGATCCATGCCAGTAAATGGTAGACCATTTCAAAAGTTAATGAGTTATATATAAACTTTATATTATGTACATGACTACATCTTAGAATCACCAATAAATATTTAAATATTGTAAAGGAAGTTTTATTTCTGATTTTTCTGCAAAGACTTCTAGATTTTCTATTTGACCAACAGACAATAAACATGGTTAAGTGGTCTTTCAATTGCCGAGAGACATTTGACATAGTTGTCT
>NW_013809430.1:0-612 GCF_000517525.1 Limulus polyphemus
AGTATGTTGGATATAAATTCGGTAATTATAGTTACATCTAGTTTTTTTAAGTAGTAGTTGTACCAAGTAAGGCTAAAATGAGTATGGTGGTTATAAATTGGGTAACTAGAGTTACACCTAGGTGTTCGTGGAGTTGTTGTACCAAATAACGCTAAAGATGAGTGTGGGGTTACACATTCGGTAACTAAACTTACACCTAGTTGTTCATGGAGTAGTTGTACCAAGTGAGGCTAAAGATGAGTATGGTGGTTATAAATTCGGAAACTGAGTTACACGTAAGTTTCATGGAGTAGTTGTACCAAGTAAGCCTAAAGATGAGTATGGTGATTATTAATTCTGTAACTAGAGTTACACCTGGGTGTTCATGGTGTAGTTGTACCAAGTATGACTAAAGATGTGTATGGTGGTTATATATTCGGAAACTAGAGTTACACCTAGGTGTTCATGGAGTAGTTGTACCAAGTAAGGCTAAAGATGAGTATGATGATTTAAATTCGGTCAACTATACCTAGGTGTTTATGGAGTAGTTGTACCAAGTAAGGCTAAAGATGAGTATGGTGGTTATGAACACCTAGGTGTAACTCTAGATACAGAATTTATGGGAGTAGTTGT
>NW_013809431.1:0-751 GCF_000517525.1 Limulus polyphemus
GAGGAGATTACAGTAAAATCACGTGATTCACGTAATAAGGGTGCATGAACAGTATTTAATTTCTTTGTGTTTATTTGTTTTAGCGGTAAACATATCGCTAACCCATGAAGACGGAACAGTACTTAATTTAAAGTGGGGGGGGATACTGTCCCCACCTTTAAGTTAAGTATTGCCACCGCAGGAAGCTCATTTATCAGAGATGGACTATTTTGGCTAGCCAGGTTTGTCAAAAGTCTCATTCCTTTAAATTTTGTCTCCGTGTAAAATTAATATAAAATGTAGTTTATTTATTTGTAGCCACCACGAAAAACCGAACCCCGGACTTTGACGTTGTAAGTCCGTAAATTTCCATTTAACCCACCGAAGAACAGAGAGTGTAGTATTCACTTATAGAAACAAAATAATGAGCCTAGCTTACTCCACTTATATGTTATAGTTATAACAGTGTAATATTGTGTTATTTTATTTGTGTCTATAAAACTAGCTTAGACGTAATGAAATGTCTTATACAAGTATTAAATAAACTTTGGTTTTGTAATTGAGATAGGCCCACACTTTAAAGCAACAAAATAGTCAGATACGCCTAAATGAACAGGGTAGTCAGAAATATTACAGCCCACCAATACATTTTTGTTCTAAAATAAGTTCCAGTTTAAGTGATTAAATTATTTTAAATTAAAGTAAGTGATACTGCTGTTCTTAAATTTTGAACTTCTTCCACTAAGGCTTGAAGGGTGTGTATGGCATTGGG
>NW_013809432.1:0-504 GCF_000517525.1 Limulus polyphemus
GAACAAATGACGCTACTAGAAGACGTGCCACCTGAAGAAGCCACCATCGAAGAAGAAACTCTACTCAGTTTTGAGAAGGGAAATGGTGAAGCTCTTGGTGACGTTACTACCACTGATGTGACTGTTATCGATGATGGGACATTTACTGATGAAGCGGATGAACCCCACATGAAGCAGAAGCCAACGAGACGGAGACCAGTACGGAAGAAGATACGTCCCGTAAAATTAAGAGACTTTGTTGAATTGTAATTTTGCGTTTGTAATTCTGTACAGTTAATTAAGTTATTGTTAATTGTTATTGGTTTATTATATGTGGTTATTGTTCGGGACGAACAATATTAAGGAGGGGGCAGTGTTGCGTCATCGAGATCACGTGACTATTCTCACGCCCTCTGCTTTCTAGAACTATCCTGTACTTTGGCGAATGCTCTAGTATTTACTAGATATAGAGTAGTCGGGTATATAAAAGAGGGGGACACGTTACGCGGTAATGTGTGTGTAGAC
>NW_013809433.1:0-508 GCF_000517525.1 Limulus polyphemus
CTCAGGCGACTCTTCATAAGGTGGGCGTCCTGTTAACAGATCCACTGGCAACCGAAGTTCCCGACCAAACATCAACTTTGCTGGAGTGTATCCAGTGGTTTCATGCTATGCTGTCCTATAGGCCATCAACAGTGGAGGGAGTAAGACATCCCAGTCATCTTGGCGACTATTACAAAACTTTGCCAATTCCTGTCCCAGTGTCCAGTTGTACTTTTCTACCATCCCATCAGACTGTGGGTGAATTGGCGTTGTCCTGGTCTTTCGTATGCCAAACAACTTGCAGCATTCTTGGAACACAGCTGATTCAAAGTTACCGCCTTGATCTGAATGCAGTTCATATGGCATACCAAATCTGAAGAAGAAGTCACTAATAGCCGAAGCTACAGTTGTAGCTTCCTGATTTGGTATTGCATATGCCTCAGGCCACTTGGTGAAATAATCCATCACCACACAAATGTACTTGTTTCCAGCACGAGTTTGGGGCAGAGGACCATATGTCGACGGCTAC
>NW_013809434.1:0-1039 GCF_000517525.1 Limulus polyphemus
CCTATAATATCTTATATTGTCTATTTTGTACATGCTTTGCTATGGCCGTAATTTTCAATCTTTTTATTTCTTACGTATTCCTCATGTTCTGCTAAACGATATTTTAGATAACGTTTTCTTTGTCCGATATAGTTTTTCCATATAAACATTCAATTTCATAAATTTCACTTTTTTTGTTAACTATATGTTGCCTTTAGTATTACCTAAATTTTGCTTTATTTTATTTATCAGTTTAAATATAGGATAAAGTATGTGTTGTTTTTAAAAATCTTAAATAATCTAATAATTAAAGCCTGGAACATTAGTTCAAAGTAAACATTCCTTTGGATGCTTGAGTAAAGAAGCACATTGTGCTAATATAACAATAAGTTGGCAAACAACGATTTATAAATATAAAGAAGTGATTTATTTTTGTGAGAACATACAACAGGTTTGGACAGGATATTGGTCTACCTTCATTAGGTATGATCTTTAGCTCAGCAATACATGGTTTTATATATATATAAATATAAGTACAAAGACAAAAAACACAGGAATGTATTGTAAAGGAGATTATTTCACTAGGCGACAGTGTTATAGATAAAGGTCTTAACCAACCTTGACCATACACGGTGAATAAACGGAGCCAAATATGGCCGACAATGCTAGAGCCATTATCATTGAAATCATCCAAGCAAGCGATCTTTCACTAAATTGTTTATAAACTATACCCAAAGCTAAAAACTGAAAGATATTAGTGTAATAGAAAAGTTTTTTCAGAAACTATTTTGTGACCTGATTCAAACATTTGTTCAATATATTTTTTCACGCATTCACATGGGATACTATATATATATATGTCTTGTTTTGATCCTTTAGTAGGAATTTTTTGGGGTTAAATTATAAGGTGTTTATGTTATTTGAAGGTTTAATGTCAATGCTCAAGGTATAAAAGAGGCTAATAATTTCACCAGCAATTTGTGGTATAAAATAGAATGAAACAAAGTTGTTATGTTTTATGTTGTCGATAGAAGTCTCGGGTTAACATGATATTTTTTAG
>NW_013809435.1:0-508 GCF_000517525.1 Limulus polyphemus
ACTTATTAACAGGACAGAGTATTGTTAAATCTTGTGTCTTCTTATTGACAGTACACAGTATCGTTAAATCTTGTATCTCCTTAATGACAGTACACAGTATTGAGAAATCCTATATCTTCATATTGACAGGATTCAGTATTGTTAAATCTTGTGTCTTTTTACTAACAGAAGAAAGTATCGTTAAATCTTTTAACTTGTTATTGATAGTACACAGTATCATTAAATCTTATGACTTGTTATGATAGTTTACTGTATCGTTAAATCTTGTGTCTTCTTATTGACAGTACACAGTATTGATAAATCCTTTTTCTTCTTATTGACAGGACACAATATTGTTAAATTATGTGTCTTCTTATTGACAGTACAAAAAATTGATAAATACTGTATCTTCTTATTGACAGTACACACTATTGATAAATCCTGTATCTTCTTATTGACAGTACACAGTATTGATAAATCCTGTATATTCTTATTGACATTACACATTATTGTTAAATCTTGTTGTCTT
>NW_013809436.1:0-507 GCF_000517525.1 Limulus polyphemus
GGCGTTATCATGGTTCAGGACATTTCAGTTGGGACAAAGTGGACAACAGAACAAATGACGCTGCTGAAGACGTGCCACCTGAAGAAGCCACCGTCGAAGAAGAAACTCTACTTAGTTTTGAGAGGAAACGGTGAAGCTCTTGATGAAGTTACTACCACTGATGTGACTGTTATCGACGATAGAACATTTCCTGATGAAGCAGATGAAGTTTGAATGCAACACTGCCCCCTCCTTAATATTGTTCGTCCCGAACAATAACCACATATGATAAACCAATAACAATTAACAATAACTTAATTAAAATGTACAGAATTACAAACACAAAATTACAATTCAACAAAGTCTCTTAATTTTACGGGACGTATCTTCTTCCGTACTTGTCTCCGTCTTGTTGGCTTCTGCTTCATGTGGGGTTCATCTGCTTCATCAGTAAATGTCCTATCATCGGTAACAGTCACATCTGTGGTAGTAACTTCATCAAGAGCTTCACCATTTCCCTTCTCAAAA
>NW_013809437.1:0-977 GCF_000517525.1 Limulus polyphemus
AAGCTTGTTGGCATGCACCACATTTGGCTTACCTCGCCGACCACATTTTATCCGGAAAGTCACGTCTGAGACACGGTGCTCTATGTTATATAGGCCTTCCCATGGAGACGACAACTTAGGAGACTTCCCTTTGGTCTTCCTGGGATTATACAACCACAACTTGTCTCCTGGTACTTACTCCCTCCACTGTTGATGGTCTATAGGACAGCAGAGCATGAAGTCACTGGATACACTCCAGCAAAGTTGATGTTTGGTCGGGAACTTCGGTTGCCAGTGGACTTGATAACAGGACGCCCACCTTACGAAGAGTTGCGTGAAAATGTGTCAGAGTTCGTGAAAATGTTATCTGAAAGGATGTATGATATTCACCATGAAGTGCGTTCAAACTTGAAAACTTCTGCTGATTCGAAGAAGTTATATTATGATAAGAGATATACTGAAGTCAGCTTTGACATCCCAGTCATCTTGGCAGCTATTACAAAACTTTGCCAATTCCTGTCCCAGTGTCCAATTGTACTTTTCTACCATCCCATCAGACTGTGAGTGAAGTGGCGTTGTCCTGGTCTTTCGTATGCCAAACAACTTGCAGCATTCATGGAACACAGCTGATTCAAAGATATGACCTTGATCTGAATGCAGTTTGTATGGCATACAAATATGAAGAAGAAATCACTAATAGCCAAAGCTACAGTTGTAACTTCCTGATTTGGTATTGCATATGCCTCAGGCCACTTGGGGAAATAATCTATCACCACACAAATTTACTTGTTTCCAGCACGAATTTGGGGCAAATGACCAGCAATGTCAACAGCCACTCTTTCCATTGGTGCGCCAACTTGATATAACTTCATTGGAGCACGTCCCTTATGCTTGGGTCCCCTTTTAGCACAACATGTACTGCATGACCTGCACCATTCTTCCACATCTTGCCTCATACCTATCCAGTAAAATCTCTGTCGTAGGTGACTCAATGTCTT
>NW_013809438.1:0-506 GCF_000517525.1 Limulus polyphemus
GACATCAGAAACTTTTCCTGGAGTTGGTTGACGAGAAACCATCCTCCAGTAGAGCACGTGAATCTGGAAGCAGTTGGTCGGAGGCGAACATTATCCATAGTAGACTATGACATGCCTCGTCCCAGAAGAACGTCTCTCACCATTACTTCCCTTCTGGAAAAGAGAAAAGTTTTATTTATCAATGTCAAAGGTACTATACTCTGTTGTGACTGGTGCCATCTAATGAACTCTTAATAACATCTAATATTTACCTATCGTAAAATAAAGTCTATAAAGAACTCAACCAAAGTACTATCAAATAGCCAATACTTTGAGTTTCTCTTTTTCACCGAAAAAGTCCTAATTGATTGTGTAATTATCTTCATTACTTCATAGATGGCGCCAATCGTAACTTAAGTAAGATTATATGACTTTAATGCTGTTGCAAAGATGCCTTCCTCTTCGTTTATGATACGGTGGATTAGATTCCATTGGAATATATATATATAAAATCTATAATTTAATTA
>NW_013809439.1:0-1650 GCF_000517525.1 Limulus polyphemus
ACATGCCAAATGGTGTAGTGTGGATAGGGTGCATCAGACTGTACATGATTGGTCAACTCCAGTCCAAAACCAGGCATCATCAGGTATGTTTCATTTGGTCTGTGGTAGGATGAGGGTCCCAACCATCTTCATTTCAATCCCTGGAATCAGAAGGGAAAAGTAATATCCATTCTGTCAACCTAGGGAGTGCTCATATGTGGTGTCCTTGCACACACCCAACACCAGTCCACCTGGGAACCTGATATCTGGGCAATGGTAGAATGAGAGAAAGCATAGATAGTGGGTCAACTTCAGTCCAAACCATGGTGAGAAAAGGGCCATTACCAACAGCATGAGCAAGGGCTTACGTTGGCTAGTCCTGCACCTATCCAACACTTCATCTATTCATCGAGTATTACAGATTCAAATGGCCATATGGTGAAATTTAAAGATAAGTATACCCTGGCAGGCATTTCCTGACACTAAGTAGGATCCTGAGACATAGAATGAGACCCCTGCAATCGGAAAGCCATTCTACATACACTTTACTGGCTCTGACTGGAAAGCTCTTTTCTTTCTCTGATGGGAGGAAGTCAATATCCTGATGAAGAAGAGACAGTCACATCGCACATTATCTTTATCATCGGACTGTCCTTCATATTTTACACACAAGCCTGCATGATCTCCTCCAACAGACAATGGAGGTCAGCTTCTCTGGCTCATTGATCCTGGTCTCTTCTCACTGAATATGACCTACCTTATGCTTCTTTGAATGTAGGTCCATATGGACTCTTTCTACCCAAGATATTTTTCCTATTGCTATCATAGGATGGCTACAGCAGCTTATCTGTCTAGCCTGCATTTTCACAGTCCATGCTCCTGTTTATTTATTCCACCAAATTCCTCTTCACTGTTCCGAAGGGGACAGCTCTTTCACTCCTATTTCCTTTCCATCCATTTGTCACTGTTATTCTTGTTCTGATCTTGATCATCTTTTCTGTCCTGTCCATGCATTTCAGTATTATTTGGCCTGAAATCTGAAGTGCTTGCCATTGATGCTCCCCCATACTATTTTCCATCATTCTTATAGTTCACTTTATCCTGATCATGCTTTTCTCTTTAAAAGTCTGCAGCTCATCCTACAGCCACAGGCAAAAAGAAGTAAGAAATAGATTTTAAGCAAAAGATGGTACAATAAACAAATGTTAAAAGCTCTGAGGGAGGAAGGGTAATTACTGTTGCGTCATCGAGATCACGTGACAATTCTCACGCTCTCTTGTTTCTAGAACTATCCCGTATCTTGGCGAATGGTCTAGTATTTACTAGTAGGGTAGGCTGGTATATATATAAGAGGGGAAAACGTGACGCGGTAATGTAAAGTAATGTGTGTAGATAGATAGTGAGTAATTGAACTGCAGTCACAGGGTATCGTTGAAGTTAACGTTCGTTCGCTCGTGATACTGTTTGTTTTAGCGCGAGTATTGAGATTAAGTGTATCGCACAGTTATATTCGGAAAGAATAAACCAGTTTTATTAAGTAAAGACTTGTGTCTTAAAATTTCCTCGGAACGAAGTTACGGAAAAATCAATTAACAAACGGAGACGTAACAGGACATGGAGAACCCTGAATGTTGGCACTGCAGTCCTTCCTGATTAGAAGTAGCCACGGGG
>NW_013809440.1:0-933 GCF_000517525.1 Limulus polyphemus
GAACAATAAGATACACACTAATACCAAGAAATACAGACGTGTATGTTACCTCGAGAACAATAAGATACACACTAGTATGAAGAAATACCGGCGTGTATGTTACCTCGAGAATAATAAGATACACACTAGTACGAAAAAATGCAGGCGTGTATGTTACCTCTGTAACAATAAGATACAGAGTAGTACGAAAAACATAGGCGTGTATATTACCTCGAGAACAATAAAATACACACTAGTACCAAGAAATACAGACGTGTGTGTTACCTCTGTAAAAATAAGATACACACTAGTACGAGGAAATACAGGCGTGTATGTTACCTCTGTAACAATAAGATATACACTAGTACGAAGAAATACAGGCGTGTATGTTACCTCGAGAACAATAAGATACACACTAGTATGAAGAAACACAGACGTGTATATTACCTCGAGAACAATAAGATACACACTAGTACCAAGAAATACAGGCGTGTATGTTACCTCTGTAACAATAAGATACACACTAGTACGAGAAAATACAGGCGTGTGTGTTACCTCTGTAAAAATATAATACACACTAGTACGAGAAAATACAGGCGTGTATATTAACTCTGTAACAATAAGATATACACTAGTACGAAGAAATACAGGTGTGTATGTTACCTCTGTAACAATAAGATACACACTAGTACGAAGAAATACGGGCTTGTATGTTACCTCTGTAACAATAAGATACACACTAGTACGAAGAAATACGGGCTTGTATGTTACCTCTGTAACAATAAGATACACACTAGAACGAAGAAATACAGGCGTGTATGTTACCTTGAGAACAATAAGATACACACTAGTACGAAGAAATGCAGGCGTGTATGTTACCCTGAGAACAATAAGATACACATTAGTACGAAGAAATACAGGCGTGTATGTTACCTGGAGAACAATAAGATACAC
>NW_013809441.1:0-509 GCF_000517525.1 Limulus polyphemus
TACTGTTAATAAGAAGACACAAGATTTAACGATACTGTGTACTGTCAATAAAAAGACACAAGTTTTAACAATGCTGTGTACTGTCAGTAAGAAGACACACGATTTAACGATACTGTCTACTATCAATAAAAAGACACAAGTTTTAAATATGCTGTGTACTGTCAATAAGAAGACACATGATTTAACGATACTGTGTACTATCAATAATAAGCCATAAGATTTAACGATACTGTGTACTATCAATAACAAGCCACAAGATTTAACGAAACTGTGTACTGTCAAAAAGAAGACAAAAATTTAACAATACTGTGTACTGTCAATAAGAAGACACAAGATTTAACAATCCTATGTACTATTAATAAGAAGACAAGATTTAACGATACTGTGTACTATCACTAACAAGCCAAAAGATTTAACAATACTGTGTACTGTCAATAAGAAGACACAAGATTTAACAATCCTATGTACTATCAATAAGAAGACAAGATTCAAAAATACTGTGTACTATC
>NW_013809442.1:0-508 GCF_000517525.1 Limulus polyphemus
AGTATACTGATAATGTTCAACAATAGTTATGTAATTCACAAACTTATAACAAACTAAGTGAATCTAAGTTATGAGTATACTGATAATGTTCAACAATAGTTATGTAATTCACAAACTTATAACAAACTAAGTGAATCTAAGTTATGAGTACACTGATAATGTTCAACAATAGTTATGTAATCCACAAACTTATAACAAACTAAGTGAATCTAAGTTATGAGTATACTGATAATGTTCAACAATAGTTATGTAATCCACAAACTTATCTTATAACAAACTTAGTGAAACTAAGTTATGAGTACACTGATAATAACAAACTAAGTGAATCTAAGTTATGAGTACACTGATAATGTTCAACAATAGTTATGTAATCTACAAACTTATAACAAACTTAGTGAATCTAAGTTATGAGTACACTGATAATGTTCAACAATAGTTATGTAATCCACAAACTTATCTTATAACAAACTAAGTGAATCTAAGTTATGAGTACACTGATAATGTTCAA
>NW_013809443.1:0-507 GCF_000517525.1 Limulus polyphemus
CGTTGAATTCTAAACATAACACCCAACCAAATCATTGAATTCTAAACATAACACCCAACCAAATCATTGTCTTCTAAACATAACACCCAACTAAATTGTTGACTTCTAAACATAACAACCAACTAAATCGTTGAATTCTAAACATAACACCCAACCAAATCATTGTCTTCTAAACATAACACCCAAATAAATTGTTGACTTCTAAACATAACAACCAACTAAATCGTTGACTTCAAACATAACACCCAACTAAATCGTTGTCTTCAAACATAACACCCAACTATATCGTTGACTTCAAACATAACACCCAACTATATCGTTGACTTCAAACATAACACCCAATTATATCGTTGATTTCTAAACATAACAACCAACTAAAGCGTTGAATTCTAAACATAACAACCAACTAAATCATTTACTTCAAACATAACACCCAACCAAATCATTGTCTTCTAAACATAACACCCAACTAAATTGTTGACTTCTAAACATAACAACCAACTAAAT
>NW_013809444.1:0-508 GCF_000517525.1 Limulus polyphemus
GTTGAAATGAAACCAAATATAGATATCAAAGCAGAACAGGAGAAAGACCAAGATTTGAAGCCAATAATTGATTTTCTAAAAGCAAGTGTTTTGCGCCCTGCTTGGGAGAAGGTGTCTAGTCTAAGCCCTGTGACAAAGCACTATTGGGCACAATGGGACCAGTTGACGCTTGAAGATGGTATTCTTCTCCGGAGATGGGAAACTGCAGATGGGAACTGACGACCTGGCAAACGATTATACCGAGAAAGTTACGGGAAGTTGTGTTGCATCAATTCCATGATACTGTAACAGGAGGACATCTCAGAGTTAAGAAAACATTTAGTCACCTACGACACAGATTTTACTGGATAGGTATGAGACAAGATGTGGAAGAATGGTGCAGAACATGCAGTACATGTTGTGCTAAAAGGGGACCCAAGCATAAGGGACGTGCTCCAATGATGTTATATCAAGTTGGTGCACCAATGGAAAGAGTAACCGTCGACATTGCTTGTCCTCTGCCCCAAAC
>NW_013809445.1:0-506 GCF_000517525.1 Limulus polyphemus
TAAAAAAGTGATATGCGATATCAATACAGTTGCAACTATAAATTAATAATCACGATAGCACATGTGTTATGCCTGACATATAAACATTAAATTACATCCATGGCTTGCAGAAGCTATATACGTAGGCATGTAGAAGATTATGAGGCTCCATTTTAACCTCAGACTACGTTAAAATGATTGGGTGTAAACAGTTACATAGCCGTTATTATTTGCTAATTAGTCAAATACAATTAAAAACTACCCTAAACAATACACAATGATGCGTTTAGTAATACTGCCCAGATTTTATTACAATACTCACACCCATTTTTGCTTTAGACTGGCGTAACAATATTAAGAATGAAGAAAAAATGGGCAATCCTTATCATGAACCACTAAATGTGGTTGATGATTATCATAATATATTTTATTGCTGGGTAGCTTTTTTCATATAAAGTACAGCACAATATCAAAAGTTGTTTGGTTTATGCAATCTTTAGTCAACTGTTTAACTATTGGTAGAGGAG
>NW_013809446.1:0-506 GCF_000517525.1 Limulus polyphemus
TCGGAAAGAATAACCAGTTTTATTAAGTAAGGACTTGTGTCGCGAAAGTTTCGTCCGAACGAATTTACGGAAATCAATTAACAAACGGAGACGTAACACAGCAGTTATATTGACTTGTTTCAAATTTTTGTTTGATTTTACAATTTTTTTTATTATCTTGGTATTAGTGACCTAAATATGTAATGTTACCAATTTTCATAGATATTATTATTTCTTAAAGACAAGTTAAGTGTCATCACTACAATAGTTTATGGCCTATGAAGTAAGATAAGGTTGTTTTCATATTTAAACTATACTTTGTCTGAAACTGTTATGAAATAAGTGAAATAAGTTATAAAATATATCAAATTCTACCATATACAACATATTGTTTTATTTTTGTAGTTTAGCACCTGGAAATGCTCAATAAACATACTGTACAATGTAGCAGCTTTTAAATTATACATCTACATTATGTAAAATCTTTAATGAAAGTCTGTTATATGAAGATAATTTATTGGAGAATT
>NW_013809447.1:0-507 GCF_000517525.1 Limulus polyphemus
CCAATAGCAAATGTCAGAGAGAAATTGGAATTTTTTGAAAGACAGGATAAGGTAAGAGGGGCATAGCATATGGATTTGACTTTTTTGTTTCAATCTCAGTAAAGCAAGAAACGGAGGCTATAGTATAAGTACATAACTGGTGACATATTAAAAAGGTCATATAGGGGTAGAAATAAAATCTAAAATGTGAAATTCAGAGTGAAGAAGCATCACGTGATACAGAAAAGTGAAGATTAAGAATTTGTTTATGTATTTTCTTTTGAAATTAAGCAATTAAAACTTGGATAATATAAAAATTTGAATTATTTTGTTACTTTTAAAGAGTAAATAAGGTCCAAAGTAAATCAGTGTACTGCATGATTACAGAAACCTGTATACAATTTTTGTTTTATTTAATAATCATGTTGTTAAACTTTTACTGGACTTATTGAATGTAAGGGAATAGTATTTTTTTTTCTTCTTTCTCAGAAATATCACTATTGTCACAATTCTTAAATTTCAATACTA
>NW_013809448.1:0-507 GCF_000517525.1 Limulus polyphemus
AAGACTATATCCGTTGAAATTATCCAAAATTGACCAAAAATTAGATTTTCGTAATACTGCGGTGGCAAGTAGTACTTGTTGTTCACATTTCAAAATGGAACTCCTTTCATCAAAATATTTGATATTTATTCCTTGGTTTGATAAGAAAATTTCGGATATCTTGGATTTTATTGTATTACTCAAGAACAGGTAAAGAAAATTGGGGCTTTAAAAATAAAATTATTGAATTAAAATAACTAAATCTAAAAGACCATGACGTCTTCTTTCCAAATTAAATCCAACTCTTCGATTGTCTGTACTCTGTGTAAGAGAAAGTTATTTTTTTAGCTTTAGAAACGACGTATAATTCTGACTTAAATTTATAGTGTCTCAATTTTGAGTTTTCCTTCGAAATAAACATTAACCGGTATTGTACGGTCAATTTTGATTTAAAATAAGCACTTTTTTCTCTTTCAAAAATTGATATTTTCATCAAAAATACCAAGACCTTTGCAATTTTCAAAAATT
>NW_013809449.1:0-505 GCF_000517525.1 Limulus polyphemus
AACACTCCTCCAATTCCGACATTACTAGCATCACAATCCAGTATGTACGGCAGTGAGGGATCTGGAAGCTTTAAAAGTGGAGCAGAGGCAAATTTCTCCTTCAACGTCTTGAAAGAATGCTGGCAAGAAACTGTCCATTCAAACTTTTGGCCATTTTTAGTCAAATCATGTAGTGGAGCAGCTATAGTTGCAAAGTTATTCACAAACTTGCGGTAGTAAGTACAGAGTCCCAAGAAACTTCTTAGCTCATCCACATTGTCTGATGTTGGCCAGTCATGCACTGCTTTCACCTTATCAGGATCAGTTTGTACACCATTCTCACTAACAATGTGGCCTAAGTAAAGCACCTCTTTCTGGAGCAAATAACATTTCTTGGGATGGAGTTTGAGGTTTGCTGCTTTCAAACGCTTGATTACTTCCTCCAGCTGAGACATTTCCTTGTCAAAAGTTGTTGCAAATACGATAGACATCGTCCAGGTACACTAGGGCTATCCTCCATTGTAGG
>NW_013809450.1:0-507 GCF_000517525.1 Limulus polyphemus
AACTTCTAGTAGTGCAGTATAATATGAACAACCTTTTCCCAAAAATAAAACATTGCATACAAAAATCAATATTTAATCAAAGTAAAACAAAAATACTGTTTGGTAACTATTATATAAAATACAAGAATTCTAACCATATGTAACACACTGTATTTTGATGTAATGTTATGGTGTAGTTGGTCCTGTGGTATAGCTCTTGATTACTGAGATTCTATCCTTATAACACTACTAGTGCATTATAAGAGTGGGACTTTAACATTGATGGGGATGGTGGTACTGACTGGCTGTTTTCTCTCTCATCAGTATTTCAAAATTAAGGACAGATAGCCCTGATAACTTTACCATAAATACAATATACAAATGTAATGCTACATTTTGGAGTTTGATTCCTTGGCAGACAATGAGCAGATAGACTGTTGTGTAGTTTGATTCCTTGGCAGACAATGAGCAGATAGACTGTTGTGTAGTTTGATTCCTTGGCAGACAATGAGCAGATAGACTGTTGTG
>NW_013809451.1:0-501 GCF_000517525.1 Limulus polyphemus
ATATATTTTTACATTCTGTTTTTTTAGGACTTGCATATCCTGCTGGACATTTTGTACTTCTACTTACGTATCTTGTTTTGCTTGGTCTGTTTGAGTAATGGATTGTGTCTTCACACTTTTTTGCCTTGATAAAGTTTTGGGTGCTCATTTGCTTGATCAAAACGTTCTTGTTTTGACTTGAATCTTTCTTTATAAAGAGATTTTATTATGAGAGCAAATCTATGTGATACCCAGCTCGAGTTACACTTAACGTGACCTTCCTTTACAGACAGTATCCCTTAAAGGATCAGTTGTTTCTTCTCTTAGAAACTTAGTTCAGACTTAAAGTGTTTAACAAGATGTTGCAGTGTTTGGCTTATTGTATTTTCCCTCTCACTTGGCCAGGTGGTTAGGGGACTTGACTCGCAATCTGAGGGTCGTGGGTTCGAATCTCCGTCCCACCAAACATGCTCACCCTTTCAGCCGTAGTTGCATTATAATGTGATGGTCAATCCACTATTC
>NW_013809452.1:0-507 GCF_000517525.1 Limulus polyphemus
CCCCATCATGAAAGTCCCAACAGCTGGGTGTAAAATGCTAAGCACACACAGTGTCTATGTGACAGGAAAGCTGGATGGCCAAAGGTGCAACTTTGTCATAGACTCTGTGTCTCAGCAAACCCTTGTGAGCATCAAGGTGTTAGATCACGAAGGAGTACCAGAAGCCATAGAGAAGCTTTATGGTGTGACAGGACATTCTACAAGGTTGTGGGGACCAGTGTGGGTAACTATTGAGCTCATGGGCATAAAGGACAGACACAAAGTATACCTGGCTGACATTGAAGATGAATGCATCTTAGGATTGGACTATCTACTACCGAGAAAGTTTGTAATTGATTTTGATAAAATGACGTTTGGGAACAACAAAGGCCAAGTTCCGGTAACTGTTAAACGAGAAGTTGAAATAATTAGGTGCCATCAAGCTGAAATCAAGCCGACTGAAAGAGTTGATGATGGTGAAGTGGAACCAATAATAGATATCAAGGCAGAAAAGGAGAAAGACCAAGA
>NW_013809453.1:0-503 GCF_000517525.1 Limulus polyphemus
AATTTTACAGGACATATCTTCTTCTGTACTGGTCTCCATCTCATTGGCTTCTGCTTCACGTGGGATTCACCTGCTCAATCAGGAAATGTCCCATTATTGGTAACAGTCACATCAGTGGTAGTAACTTCATTAAGGGCTTCACTGTTTCCCTTATCAAAACCAGGTACAGTTTCTTCTTCGACAGTGGCTTTTTCAGGTGACACGTCTTCAGCAGCATCATTTGTTCCATTGTTCACTTCGTTCCAACTGAAATGACCTGGACCGTGATAACACCAAAGCCTGTTGGCATGCACCAACTTTGGCTTATCTCGCTGACCACATTTTATTCGGAAAGTCACATCTGAGAGACAATCCACTATGTCATATGGGCCTTCCCTTTGGTCTTCCTGGGATTATACAACCACACCTTGTTTCCGGGTACAAAGCTGACTTCAGAAGATCTCTTATCATAACATAGCTTCATGGAATCAGCAGACATTTTCAAGTTTGAATGCACTTGATGA
>NW_013809454.1:0-506 GCF_000517525.1 Limulus polyphemus
CTTCCTGGCCATTGGAAAGCAAGATGGAAAGGGGATGGGAAGCATACCTCCCAGTGACTTTCCGAATCTTGTCCCACACAGTTTTGGAACCGGTGGTAGAAGAGATGCAAGTAGTGAACGTAATGCAAGACTCCTTTTGGCTTTGACGTCAAACCTGCCGAGCATGGGCACAGGCTCGCTGATAAACAATGCGGTTAGAAAGAGAGGGATACTGTTGGAAGGTATCTCAGGCCCGTTTTTGAGCCTTCCGTGCATTCCTGGCAGGCAGGACTCCACCATGGACAAGAATACCGTGGAAAACGTGTCAAAGTCTTAGGGAAAAAATTAGCAGCTGCCTGTACGATACAGTCAGTCACTGCATCCACACAATCGTCTATTGATGGCAGACAGACAAAGGCAGGATCAAGTTCAGAGAGAGAGGTGAAAGATGGCCAGTCAGCCTGGTCCAACTTCCACCGTGGCACACGGGTCAGGTGGCACCGACCATGACCAACCTCCCTCATAAT
>NW_013809455.1:0-507 GCF_000517525.1 Limulus polyphemus
CTGGCCTTGAATCTCTTTAGCACGGACTCTCGTCCTAAACCTAGCCCTGTAGACTTCAGACTGATTTTGGGTTCCATATCCGAGTTCTAGAGTCGCTACCAGTGCTTTATAGTTGTGCCTGTCGTCTGCTGACAACTGTCCAAGTATTTACAGTGATTGTCCCTTCAAGCTCGTTGCCAGATATACTGCTTTCTGCTCCTCTGTCCATCCATTCATCTCTGCCAGTAGCTCAAATTGTGCTCCATATGCTTCTCACAGTGCCTTCCCATTGAAGGCCTGTGGCTTCCTTCGTACTGGATCACTCCTATTACTGACATTCATATCTAGGATGTGACTTCTAACAGGACTGAAGATGTCTGCATTAGGGTTTAGCTGCGGGGTCTGAAAGAGGCTTGTCGTTGTCTGGGGCTGATTAAGTCGATAGTTAATGTATCCTCCTTGTGTAAAAGACAATAAATCATCCTTTAATGTATTTAATTGAGTTTTAAATTTACTAATGTTTTCCAT
>NW_013809456.1:0-505 GCF_000517525.1 Limulus polyphemus
GTGATCCAACCACTGTATAGCGATATTATTTCCTAGCCTAATAGCATTGTAATGCGGGATATAGCGCTTGACAAAGGGCTTTTGCCCAAAACATCAGAAATAATGTTTCCATTAGGCATGTTAACTTATTTATTTATAAATTGTTTACTATAACAGCTTTACAATATTTATGGTACTTTACTCTAACTGCATCACGCTGAGACTATAAATACATTTTTATATACTCTATCTCCATAATACAGGTTTTATACGTACTTGGTCTACTATATCTGCATCACACAGGTGTTATATATACTTGGTACAATATGTCTGTATCATGCAGGTGGGCCCGGCATGGCCAGGTGGTTAGGGCACCTGACTCGCAATCTGAGGGTCGCGGGTTCGAATCCCCTTCCCACCAAACATGCTCGCCCTTTCAGCCGTGGGGGCGTTATAATGTGATGGTTAATCCTACTATTCGTTGGTAAAAGAGTAGCCCAAGAGTTGGCGGTGGGTGGTGATGACT
>NW_013809457.1:0-507 GCF_000517525.1 Limulus polyphemus
CTCTGTCTTTTCATGCGCCAAAATCCCTTAACTATTTTGTTTGATGTCATTTCCCGAACATTATTTATTTTCTTGTATTCTGAGGGTCTGTTTAATATATCCTGATGCCTTTGTTGTCCTCCCTGTTGCTTTTGACTGGCTAAGAAATGTTTGGCCCCATACCCTTTTGAATTTTGTTCATATATGGTAAAATATGTGCAGTTTCCCCCAATTGTTGGACAATTTTGGCAGATTTCTCGGCTATTTTGTTCTTTTTCAAAAGTATTTGGCAGAAAACCTCCACACCCACAGAATTATGGGGCTTAAAGGCTATAGGGCAAAACTATTTTGAGTCAAATCTGAAACATAATACGCAAGTGCACACTCTAAGAGTCCCCTTAGTATGTGTGAAGAGTTTTAGGTCTCTAGGTTCTTTCCTCTTGGAGCTATGGCGGTCACACAGAGAGACAGGTTCTTTTATGGTATATATATATATATATGCTGCTGTTATGACGACAACGACCTGCA
>NW_013809458.1:0-500 GCF_000517525.1 Limulus polyphemus
AAGTTCAGTCAGAGAAAAGTTAAAAAACATAAAGTTAACTGTCATGAGAGTGATCGGCCTAACAGTTGATATTTTAGACTGAGATTAACAGTTTTGAAACAGATAAGGAAAATAATTTGTCTCGTCAAAGGGTATTCTAAACTAATTGAACCCACCTGTGTGGACTTTCGCAAAAGGCAGATGATTATTGGAAGTACAAAGAGCAGACAATTACTGGAAGTACAAAAAGCAGACAATTATTGGCAGTTCAGGGTACAACTGTAGTAACTCACGTGACAATGAAAGTGAATACTACTATTGTGATAAAAATAGAGAAAAATAGTTCAGCTTGTCAACTGAATTCTAAAGCAATTGAATTGGCCTAAGTGGACTTTTGACAAGAAGAAGAGAACTGTATAGTGCTTGAGATACAACTATGATCTACATAGTGTTAAGTAATTTTGTATACATCTTGTTTTGATACATATTATGTTAAGACAGTGGAGTGCATGCTGTTTGTT
>NW_013809459.1:0-681 GCF_000517525.1 Limulus polyphemus
CTATGTAAATATTTGAAAGTAGTATATAGGTATTTGAATTGTCTGTGTTTTGTCTGTTATGTTACATCACAGTACATAATTTCTTCAAAAGGGGGGCCAAAGGCTGCCTGCAGGGGGTCACCTGTTTTAACCACTCGCACTATTCTACAGTAGTGTGTTGTCTGTCAGTAGACACTAAAATGACATCACATGAGGGAAGCATAATATCACAATTTGTACTGTCATGAAGTCGGTAAAAAGTCTGCATGCCATAAATCACGAGAAGAATTATGCATTATGTAGGCTACAACATAGCATGACAAAGGAACTTCAATAGGAAGAAATAAAAATATTTGTTACTCTTATTTAATTTTTGTTTTATTTGCTCTTGAAACCAGGGGCAGATTGGGCCGTCAGGACACTGGACAAAATCCCAATGGGCTGGTGACACCTGGGCCAGTGTGGTGATAACTTGGTTATACTGTCTCAGTGCTATTGACTAACCAACTGTACATCTCTCTGTCTCTGCTCTCTCTCTCTCTATATATATATATATGTATATCATATCTCTATATATCGTTCGAAATATCCAATAAGCAAAGCGTAAAGAGTTTTAGAAATGTGGGATAGATATCACTTTAAGTGGAATGCTCTTTATCTGAATGTAACTAAACGCAGCCAACGTAATTTTACATCAAAAGA
>NW_013809460.1:0-508 GCF_000517525.1 Limulus polyphemus
CTATATCTAATATCTAGTGTTTAAACGCATCAACTAAATGTTTTGTATCTAATCTTCACTGTTTAAATGTATCAACTGGATGTTCTATATCTAATATCTACTGTTTAAACGTATCAACTGAATGTTCTATATCTAATCTCTAGTGTTTAAACGCATCAACTGAATGTTCTATATCTAATCTCTAGTGTCTAAACGCATCAACTGGATGTTTTATGTCTAATCTTCACTCTTTAAACGAATATACTGAATGTTCTTTGTCTAATCTCTACTGTTTGAACGCATCATCCAATTGTTCTGTATCTAATCTCCACTGTTTAAACGCATCAACTGAATGTTTTGTATCTAATCTTCACTCTTTAAACGAATATACTGGATGTTCTTTGTCTAATCTCTACTGTTTGAACGCATCACCCGATTGTTCTGTATCTAATTTCCACTGTTTAAACGCATCAACTAGATGTTTTATGTCTAATCTCCACTGATTTAACAAACACTTTTTTTGCAAATA
>NW_013809461.1:0-507 GCF_000517525.1 Limulus polyphemus
GGTTGGGAATATAGGGCCATACCTTACAGTTCAAATAACCTGCCTTAATGGCGGCAGGTGGACGTGGTGATGAAAACGTCAAGATTAAAACTGAGGTCGGCACCATAATTCCATCTTGACGAGTGAAGATTCTTCGGACTGCCGAAACACCTTGATTGGAGAAACCAGCAAGGATCTCCGTCTCGGGGATAGATTTCAAATCCCTCTCAACGATAACTCCTCGTGAGGAATTCAAGGAAGCATGGGGAGTAACCTCAATGGGTATATCCCCAATGGCCCTCGAATTCAAGAGAAGTTCACTGTACTTGGGATGGGAAGTTTCTACTAAGATGTCTCCAGAACGTAGCTTCTTAACTGACTTTGGAGAGCCAGCAAGCCCCTCTAAGCCCTTCTGAATAAAAAAAGGAGACATTTGCCCTAATGATTTATCTGATAGTGAGTGCATAATTAAGAGCGAGGTACAGGTGTACTGGGTGATGGAGACTGCTGTTCAGAGTCTTCTAGACG
>NW_013809462.1:0-505 GCF_000517525.1 Limulus polyphemus
TGTCACACCTGAACGCTCACATCCTTTTAATTATGTTTGAAATTATGAACATTGCTCAACATCATGAAAATTAAACCTTATTTTCAATAAGCAATCCTGAAAAATATTTGGGGGTGCTTAACTTTTTTCCAGGTGTATAGATATGTTTGTTTAAAGTCCAACCCTCTTAGTGAAGGTTTACTTACATTAAAGAAATGTTATCTTCTAGATTTGAAAATATCAGAAATAAAGTTGATAGCTTGCTCCAATACATAAGATAAACTTCATATTCCAGACAGCTTTTTTCTTTCTCTGGCCTTTAGTTCTCCATCGTTTCACCATTTGTTTATTAATTTTCACTTCATAAAACCTCAAGATCTTCTAACGGCCCATGAAATTCTATCAAAATGTTCCCTTCTCTTCCATTTAAATCATATGACATCTCTGTGTTGATAGAAACATTACTGTGACTTTGGTTATTTACAGGTGTATTGTTATTATTTACATCCATGATTTTAATAACCTT
>NW_013809463.1:0-507 GCF_000517525.1 Limulus polyphemus
CATTAAAGACTTTCAACAACCCGTTACAGTACTAGGGTAAATATAACAACACATTAAAAACTTTCAACAACCTGTGCAAGTACCAGGAGAGATAAAACAACACATTAAAGACTTCTAACAACCTCTACCCATACTATTTCAGACACAATAACATATTAAAAACTAACTAGAACTCCTGCCAATACCACGTTAGATACAACAACACAATGAACACAACAACAACCCCTGCCAGTACTCGGTTTAATTCAGCAACACATTAAAAACTTATAACATCCCCTGCCCGTATTAGGCTAGAAACAATAACATATTGAAGACTTATAACAACCATTGCTAGTAACAGGAGAGATAAAACAACACATTAAAGAATTATAACAACCCCTGCCCGTACTAGCTTAGACACAATAACATAATAAAGACTTACAATAACTCTTGCCTGTACAAGGTTAAATACAACAACGCAATAAAGATTTCAACAACCCGTGCCAGTACCAGGTATGATACAACAAC
>NW_013809464.1:0-507 GCF_000517525.1 Limulus polyphemus
TACCAGCCACAATCCATCTGTAATAAAAGACCTACCAGTCACTATCCATCCATAATAAAAGACCTACCACCAACTATCCATATATAATGAAAGACCTACCAGCCACTATACATGTGTAATAAAAGACTTACCAGCCACAATCCATCTATATAAAAGACCAGCCAGCTACTATCCATCTGTAATAAAAGACCTACCAGTTACAATCCATCTGTAATAAAAGACCTACCAGCCACTCTCTATCTATAGTAAAAGACCTATCACCCACTATCCATCTATAATAAAACACATACCAGTCACTATCCATGTATAATAAAAGACCTAACAGTCACTATCCATCTATAATTAAAGACCTACCAGCCACAATCCATCTGTAATAAAAGACCTACAAGCAACTATCCATCTGTAATAAAAGACTTACCAGCCATTCTCTATCTATAGTAAAAGACTTATCAGCCACTATTCATCTATAAAAAACTCCTGCCAGTCGATATCCATCTATAATAAAAG
>NW_013809465.1:0-507 GCF_000517525.1 Limulus polyphemus
GGTTAACAGGATGTCTGTTTACAATTTATTTTATTCTTAAAGTTGTGAGTTATATAGTTATATCACTTGCATTTTCACTTATCCTAGAAATCGTCAATATGACAAAAACCTTACTCTTTCATACAAGAATTCTAACTTCTAGACAGTGAAAAATCAATTTTTAAAAAGTCTGTTATAATAGGTGTAAGCATCCTGAACGATACTAACTTTGATAAAAACAAATGTCTGAAATCTGTATAGAATATTGAGTGTATGGAAAAAGCCAAGTCATGAAAATTGATTTTGGCAGTGTTTGATGTTCATATTGTTGTATTAGTTTAAAAATAATCATTTATTAGCTGAGGCCTTAACTGGGTTGTTGTTGACTCCAGCTGTGTTGATTTCAGAAAACCTAAAAGAAAAAAATTTTTATGGTAATTAATAGCCCAATCAAATAAAAACACTGACATCTAATGTTTCTTTTTGATACTATATGGTAGTGAATAATAGTCTGGCTGTTTTTTTTTT
>NW_013809466.1:0-506 GCF_000517525.1 Limulus polyphemus
AACTGCATTGTAACAAGCTCTTGTTACCCGTCATTACAGACGTGTTATACGTGAATTACTACTTCATAGGAGACTGTGAAGTTTGCCCTAAATACCCTACACGATAAATCATTGTCCAGTTACAGTGGCATAGCTTTGGTTTCAAAGGTGAAAGGGACAGTTTCTGTAGCTCGCGTATGCGTGAGAAATTTCTTACAAAAAAAAAGGCATTCTACCCGTTAAAAAGTATGGGAGACACGATCCCGTAAAAATGATTGCTATGTCCAGTTTCAGTGTCGTAGCTCTGGTTTCAAAAGTGGGGGGAGCACTTTCTGTAGCTCGTGTATGCACGAGGGAATTCTTACTAAAGAAATGTATTTTATTCCTTAAAAAGTGGTGGGGACATGCCCCCGAAAATCATCGTTATGTCCAGTTTCAGTGGCGTAGCTCTGGTTTCAAAAGTGGGGGGAGCACTTTCTGTAGCTCGTGTATGCACGAGGGAATTCTTACTAAAGAAATGTATTTTA
>NW_013809467.1:0-506 GCF_000517525.1 Limulus polyphemus
CATTTGTATGATAATTATATATCCAAACTACAGACTCTATATAGATGTACTTTTATATGATAATTATATATCAAAACTACAGACTATACAGATGAACATTTGTATGATAATTATATATCAAAACTACAAACTATATAGATGAACTTTTGTATGATAATTATATATCAAAACTAAAGACTATATAGATGAACTTTTGTATGATAATTATATATCAAAACTACAGACTATATAGATGAACATTTGTATGATAATTATATATCAAAACTACCACTGGGATGATGTTGAAACATATCTATAAATATAAAACAGCTACATAGATTAAACTCACTTGGCTGATGTTGAAACCTATCTATAAATATAAAACAGTTACATAGATTAAACTCACTTGACTGATGTTGAAACATATCTATAAATATAAAACAGCTACATAGATGAAACTAACTTGGCTGATGTTAACACATCTATAAATATAAAGCAGCTACATAGATTAAACTAACTTGGCTGAT
>NW_013809468.1:0-506 GCF_000517525.1 Limulus polyphemus
TTAAAAGAAGTTTTAAATTTTTTTGTTCAGTAAATTTTTTTATACAGTTTTAATGTTGTTCAGTTTCTTTCAAATGTTACAAAACCATAAGATGGTCCTGTAAAATGTTCATTCCTCCTCCACTTTCATGCAAATAAATCACTTTCTTATCTCTTTTTATTTGGTTCCCTCTGTTTGGTACTGTTTCTTCAAAAATGTAAATTGGCTGTTAATGTTCAACTTGACTAGTTTGTATGATTTAAAAAATACACTGGGCCCTCCTCCAACACCAGGGATATATTCCTCAAGCATGCCGTGTTGGGCAAATCCACGTCAGAGAAACTCAATAACTTATAGGATTAATAGGGATATGGAAACAGCCATGTTCAGTCTCTCTTAAATGCTTATATATGGATTTTTTTACACACAAATGAAAAGCCCTACCTATACAGTATAAAATGATAAACATAACATTCACATGTGATGTCCTGCACCTGTAAATGAAAATATGTTAAAAGAAATAATAC
>NW_013809469.1:0-505 GCF_000517525.1 Limulus polyphemus
CAATCAAATCCTACTGGGGCCCGGTATGGCCAGGTGGTTAGGGCGCTCGACTCGTAACCTGCGGGTCGCGGGTTTGAATACCCGCCACACCAAACATGCTCGCCCTTTCAGCCGTGGGGGCGTTATAATGGTACGGTCAATCCCACTATTCGTTGGTAAAAGAGTAACCCAAGAGTTGGCGGTGGGTGGTGTTCACTAGCTGCTTTCTCCCTCATCTATTTTTGATAAATTAGGGACAGCTAGCGCAGATAGCCCTCGTGTAGATTTGCGCGAAATCCACAACAAACAAGCAATCAAATCCTATTATTTGACAACAGTAGCCCAAGATTTGTCGGTGGGTGGTTTTGACTAGCTGCCTTTCCTCTTGTCTATTACTTCAAAATTAGGGACGATTAGCACAAATAGCCCCCCCCCCCGAATAGCTTTGTGCAAAATTCAACAAACAACAACTTTAATTTATATGTCATTAGACATATAGTATCAGGCAGTGGCGTCAATACTAAAG
>NW_013809470.1:0-507 GCF_000517525.1 Limulus polyphemus
CAACGTTTCGACAAGGTTGATGGTTTACCCGATGATGACAAAACCTTGTCGAAACGTTGTACATTTTCTGTTATGTTAAACTTATATTAAAGTTTTTCTTCATTACCCATTCAAACCGTCTCCAACCATTATTTTTCTACAATATTTAAGAGAAAACTTTTTCAGTATTTATCTCAAAATAATGTAACATCTTTTGGATGTGTTTACGATTATTAATATTATATTTGTTTTGTTGTCTTACAAAATATTGAAAGTATAAATTTTTTAACTATAGTTATTATTATTTTAACTTACTGATTTGGCCAAAATGCAAAAAATGAAATATGAATAACTAGTAATTAGCAAATAAAAATTAAATAAAGATCGAAATTTGATATTTTTTATTGGTTGTTTTCCACCAACATCAACTAACTCACATTTCAGATTTTACTGAAGGTTTTCACACTCCAAAGGTAAAATAAATTATAACAATAATCGGTCAATCAATTTTACTGAAGGTTTTCACTC
>NW_013809471.1:0-504 GCF_000517525.1 Limulus polyphemus
CTCCATAAGAAGAGCATAGTCCATTTGTCATCATCACAGGCTCTTCAGGTAAAAGAATTTTTGGCAAATTATGCTGACGTCTTTTCGAAAGGAGATCATGACCTCGGTTGCACAAACCTGGTAGAGCATAGAATAAACACAGGCAATCACCGTCCAATAAAGATCCAAGGAGAATAGCTCCAGCAAAGCGACAAGAGATAGAGAAGGTCATGGATGGTCTAATCAAGGAAGGGATAGTTGAAAAATCAGATAGTCCCTGGTCAGCTCCCGTTGTATTAGTACAGAAGAAAGATGAGACCCAACGTTGCTGTGTGGACTTCAGTGCTCTTAACAGCATAACCGTAAAAGACTCGTACCCACTGCCCAGAATTGACGATACTCTTGATGCCCTAAGTGGAGGCAGGTGGTTTTCAACTCTGGACTTAAAGTCAGATTTCCATCAAGTAAAAATGGCTGAAGCAGATAGACCCAAGACAGCATTTAATTATGGCCAAGGTCTCTGGC
>NW_013809472.1:0-509 GCF_000517525.1 Limulus polyphemus
AATTTCTCTATGAAGCACTTGTACTCATTGTTTCGAGATAACTCTCCAACCAGCTGCCACGTTCCTATTTCCTCGCCATCATTTATTGGAAAAGACTCCGATGCGGTTCGTACTTAATGAATCCTTTATGGCATTTGAATGTTTTTGATAATAAAATTTGATATTTAGAAAATAATACAACTTTCATTCTCGTTTATACAAAGAACTTTTTTTATGGTGAATTTAGAAAATAAGCGCTTATGATCATCTTATTTGTTTGTTTGGAGTTAAGTACAAAGTTGCACAATAGGCTATCTGTGCTCTGCTCACCACGGGCATCGAAAGCCAGTTTCTAGCGCTGTAAGTCCGTAGACATACCGCTCTGCCACTCGAGGGTGTGTGTGTGCTTATGAGCATCTCTTATGTACCATCCTTGTATTCTAGTCTATCACTACTGCACTTAGTATGGGGGGGGGGGATACTTATGAGCATCTCTTATCTACCATCCTTGTATTCTAGTCTATCACTAC
>NW_013809473.1:0-506 GCF_000517525.1 Limulus polyphemus
TCCTTCTACCATCAGGTTAAACAGGTCCTTCTACCATCAGGTTAAACAGGTCCTTCTACCCCAGATAAAACAGGTTCTTCTACCCCCAGATTAAACAGGTCCTTCAACCCCAGATTAAACAGGTCCTTCTACCCTAGAATAAACAGGTTCTTCTACCCCAGGTTAAACAGGACCTTCTACCCCAGAATAAACAGATCCTTCTACCATCAGGTTAAACGGGTCCTTCTACCCCAGATTGAACAGGTCCTTCTGCTCAAAATAAACAGGTCCTTCTACCCCAGGTTAAACAGGTCCTTTCACCCCAGGTTAAACAAGTCCTTCTACCTCCAGGTTAAACAAGTCCTTCTACCTCCAGGTTAAACAGGTCCTTCTACCTCCAAGTTAAACAGGTCCTTCTACCCCAGGTTAAACAGGTCCTTCTACCTCCAAGTTAAACAGGTCCTTCTACCCCCGGACTAAACAGGTCCTTCTACCACAGGTTAAACAGGTCCTTCTACCATCAGGTT
>NW_013809474.1:0-507 GCF_000517525.1 Limulus polyphemus
TATATAAATATACTAGTACTGTCTGTTGTATGTCCATGTAACTACTTCTATATAAATATACTAGTACTGTCTGTTGTATGTCCATGTAACTACTTCTATATAAATATAATAGTACTGTCTGTTGTATGTCCATGTAACTACTTCTATATAAATATAGTAGTACTGTCTGTTGTATGCCCATGTAACTACTTCCTTATTGTACAGTCTTCATCTCTGACAAATCTTATTTTCCCATAGTTTTTAGTACCAGTAAATGATTTTCATTGTGAACAATGATAATAATGAGTTTATTTATTTTCAACATGCTTAAAATATTGTTTTTATTGTGAACATGTAATCCATCGCACAATGAAAATATATTCAAAGGGATTAATAGGAAATAAACTCATTATTTATCTTTATCGAGTGCAACAAGAGCAGACGAATTTTATGATTAGTTTAGGTAGCATATCTTATGAGACAAGTGCAGTAAAAATAGTATACTTTGATACAATTATTTTTTCCTTT
>NW_013809475.1:0-507 GCF_000517525.1 Limulus polyphemus
ATTTAATTAATATCTAGTAGATCTTCCTTTCGCTTCGTGGAGTTCATTGATCCTTTGGGGCATCGTGAGAATTATCTCGTCAATGTTAGATTGTGGGATTTTCGCCCACTCTTGCTTTAAAACTTGGAGTAGATCGCTCTTCGAAGTTAGTTTTTCTGGTTGTTTCTTGACTTGCCGGTCGAGTATGGCCCAGAGGTTTTCGATGGGGTTCATGTCAGGAGATTGGCTCAGCCAGGGCAACTTCTGGATATCATTTTCTTCCTGCCACTTTTGGGTGTTTCTAGCAGTGTGACACAGTGCTCCATCTTCATGGAACAACGTTGTGTTCTTTTCCACGAAACCCGAGGATCAAAGTGGCAAGAGTCCTTCCTCTAATATTTCGACGTATTTCGCAAAATTTATGTCGCCAACACACTCCACTAAGCTCGATCTCCCACCAACCCAAACAGCTCCCCAAACCATCATGCTGAAACCACAATGCTTCACAGTTAGCTGCAATCTGTTGAG
>NW_013809476.1:0-506 GCF_000517525.1 Limulus polyphemus
CTTCGTGGAGTTCGTTGATCCTTTGGGGCATCGTGAGAATCATCTCGTCAATTTTAGATTGTGGGATTTTCGCCCACTCTTGCTTCAAAACTTGGAGTAGATCGCTCTTCGAAGTTGGTTTTTTTGGTTGTTTCTTGACTTGACGGTCGAGTATGGCCCAAGAGGTTTTCGATGGGGTTCATGTCAGGAGATTGGCTCGGCGAGGGCAACTTCTGGATACCATTTTCTTCCTGCCACTTTTGGGTGTTTCTAGCAGTGTGACACGGTGCTCCATCTTCCTGGAACAACGTTGTGTTCTTGTCCATAAAACCCGAGGAATAAAGTGGCAAGAGTCCTTCCTCCAATATTTCGACGTATTTTGCAAAATTTATGTTGCCAACGCACTCCACTTTGCTCGATCTCCCACCAATCCAAACAGCTCTCCAAACCATCACGCTGAAATCAAAATGCTTCACAGTTGGCTGCAAACTGTTGAGCCAAAACTCTTGGTGAGGCATTCTCCAAAC
>NW_013809477.1:0-508 GCF_000517525.1 Limulus polyphemus
GCGTTAGATCGGGGCGCGTAAAATCGGGGTTTCATTGTATAATATTTGGGATCTTAAATTACCTTATATACGCGAATATTTGAAGGTTTAGGCAAAGAACTGTTATACACTATATATTGGGAGTCTTAGGAAGATAAGCATAATATATCGCATACCCGGGATCTCGGATATCTGTTATATAATTAATAACTGAGGCCTGAGATAGATAAGGATTAGGTATTGATTATGTGGGCTTTAGGTGGATAAGCCTTATATATGTTACGACAGCGGAAGTTACGTGACGATGGTAACACGTAATGAGTTCTAGAAAGATCGGGGAACATCACGAATAATCCAGTATTTGCTATGCACCCTCAATTCTTGTATATAAGTGCACCAGACAATTAATCGGGATTTAATTGCAGACAGGCAGATATAGAGACAGACAATTGAATCAAGCGCGGTAGTGACGTAAGTAAAGCGCGTGAATCGTTCATTGTGAATTATAGCGTGTGTTTAATTTAAAGTG
>NW_013809478.1:0-507 GCF_000517525.1 Limulus polyphemus
TGTCTTCTTATTGACAGTACACAGTATCGTTAAATCTTGTGTCTCCTTATTGACAGTACACAATATCGTTAAATCTTGTGTCTTCTTATTGACAGTACACAGTATCGTTAAATCTTGTGTCTTCTTATTGACAGTACACAGTATCGTTAAATCTTGTGTCTTCTTATTGACAGTACACAGTATCGTTAATTTTTGTGTCTTCTTATTGACAGTACACAATATCGTTAAATCTTGTGTCTTCTTATTGATAGTACACAGTATTGTTAAATCTTGTGTCTTCTTATTGACAGAACAAAGATTTGTTAAATCTTGTGTCTTCTTATTTACAGTACACAGTATTGTTAAATCTTGTGTCTTTTTATTGACAGTACACAGTATTGTTAAATCTTGTGTATTCTTGTTGAGAGTACACAGTATTGTTAAATCTTGTGTCTTCTTATTGAAAGTACACAGTATTGTTAAATCTAGTGTTTTCTTATTAACAGTACACAGTATCGTTAAATCTTG
>NW_013809479.1:0-1551 GCF_000517525.1 Limulus polyphemus
TTTTCATAAATTAGTGCTTTCTAACATTGGAAAATATATCAAGTTGCGTAAATGAGGTTTTCATAAATTAGTGCTTTCTAACATTGGAAAATATATCAAGTTGCGTAAATGAGGTTTAACATTGTGCCTTTCGTTTCTGAAACCTAAATTCTCCAATATTATTATTTCTTTATTCAGTTTACTTGCGTTTTAAAAATATCTTGCTTACCAACTTTTGTTTATGTAGCCCTACCCAGTATATTTCGTATTTTCAACGCTATTTAATAGTCGAAATAAAAGGCAGTTTTTTCAACATCGCTTCTTATTTTTTATGCCCCCTCCACTAGCACAGTGTTATGTCTACCGACTTACAACGCTAGAAACCGGATTTCGATACCCGTGGTGGACAGAGCATAGATAGCTCATTGTGTACCTTTGTGCTTAACTTCAAACAAACAAACTATTTTTTATATATATAGGTAAGTTTATAATGTTAAATGTATTTATTACCCAAGCTAGTCCATTAACAAAGTGGTTTTGAGTGTCATAAAATTATGAACTTTTTCATCATAATAAGCCAAACAATTGTAAACAGATTTACACTAATACATTATTTAACATTCGATGATGGCATATATAATGGATCTCCCTGCGGGTCAGCGAAAAGTTTAAGGGCTTTCAATGCTAAGATCCGGGGTTCGATTCCTCGCGGTGGACTGAGTGCAGATAGGCCATTGTGTCGCTTTGCGCTAAAGGAAACAGTTCAGTTAAGCCGCTCGACTCGCAATTTGAAGGTCGCGGTTTCGAATCCGCGTCGCCGAACATACTCTTCTTTCATCCGTGGGGGCGTTATAAGTTACGGTCAATCCCACTATTCGTTGGTAAAAGAGTAGCCCAAGAGTTGGCTGTGGGTATATCAGGTACGACTAGCGCAGACAGCTCTCGTGTAGCTTTGCGCGAAATTCAAAACAAACAGGCATACGTTTTGGTTATGAAAAAGGTATGTTAATCAAAATTGCGGACAATGAACAAAATGTAACATACTGTGAGTAATGCAACAACAACGTAAAAAGGGTTATAACCTAAGGGTTCGGTAAGAGTGAAACCAAAATAATTCCTGAGAGGGAGGAAGAGATCTACGCTGAACCTGACCCTACCTGGTCCAAAACATGGACCGAATCCTGATGAAAACGGAGATGGTTGATACAGTTAGTTTGGAAGCAGCAAATATAAATTTTATGATCATCTGTTTCAAAATCAGTGGCACAGCGGTAACTTTGAGAGCTTATAACGCTAAAAATACGTTTAGATAGCCGCTGTGAGAAGAGCACAAATAGCACATTAAAATCAGTGGCATATAAGACTAAAAACTGAATGTAACATCTGACTTCATATAAGTACATTAGTCCACCTTACACCTGTTTATCAGAAAACTTTCTTGACGTCTTTCTGTAAAATTCAGTAAATACATCCAGAAGTTAAGTTCATTATTAAAAGTTAAGAGTTGATTATTTCTAGTACGGTAGTCCTCTCTTTTTTTCTGGTATATTCTGTCTTTTTCTTACTCTTCTG
>NW_013809480.1:0-933 GCF_000517525.1 Limulus polyphemus
GTAATAAAATTTTTATCTTATCATGTGCCTGATTTTATCTGTCATTTCAAAATAAGCTAGTGTGTTTGAATTTCAAACAGAACAATTAGTTTTTGTAATTTCTGAACATTTCCCAAAAAATCAGAAAGCAAATTGTTAATCTGAAGTATCTTATGTTTATGAGAAAAATGGTGATTTTTTAAAACTTGCTTCTGTTTATTTCTTACTTTTTCGAGAAATAATTATAATACAAGCATAATTTTTATTTACTTGTGTATTTAAATAGTAACCTTTATTTGCAGTCTGTCTGATATGTAAAAGTTTGATTATGATCTTGCTAGTGGAAGCTCAATAAACTCAACCATTTGTTGTAGGATTAAAACGTGGTATTATCACAGTTTAGATTGTTGGGTTGTGGTAACTTATTTTATCACTGTTTACTTATAGATAAAAACAAGCAAATGTATTTTCATCATTAGTTAATCTAAGCTAAACAGATTGTTTGAATTATGTTATATCTAATCTTTATAGTTTCATTATTAGATAATTCAAGCTAAACAGATTGTTTGAATTATATCTGATATTTGTTGTGTTATCAATTTAATATATTATGGTTTTAGTTGTTGATTCTTTTAAAGAAAACTAAAAAACGATTTTCTAGTCTTGGTTATACTTTATAAATGTGTTTTGTTACATCTTTGGCAATGCATAGAAAGTGTGATTAATAGTGTTTATAGTTTTAGTATGTGTCAGAATTTAAAAATATATATTCTTCTTTTTGCCAATTGTCAAAATAAAAGGCTTTTACTTATATATCTTAATAGTATAAATATATACTGTGTTGTTGTTGGGCTTAGGATTCTTCCATAGTAGGTGTCTGTGACTTGTTGGCGATAAGTTCAAAGATAAACGAACAGCTCTCACTCCACTTGTTTTCAAAATAATGTGTATATA
>NW_013809481.1:0-507 GCF_000517525.1 Limulus polyphemus
CATTGGATCTATGGGGAGATACATACAAATGTTCAGTTTTGCATTTTGCGGTTTTATTGGCGTTTTTTTACCACTACTTCGCCCCCTTTTGATGGATCTTCACCAAATTTGGCATGAAGGTTTGTGGGGTCCATGCGGAGATACAAGCAAACTTGTGGTTTCATATTTTGTGTTTTGCAGTTTTATGGGCGTTGTTGCGTTTTTTTTACAATTACATATAAGGGAAGCAACTTTTCATGTCCTAAGCTAACCTTTCATTATTCATGAATTTACATAACTTCTGTCCAAGGGACGGGTACTCCAGCTAGTACCTTAATAAGATTATCCTGGCTTAAAATATTCAGGATAACACTAATCGCATATACTAAGCTAACTTCAAGATAATACTTCGTAAATGTAGAAATTAATAATAAAAATAATGATAAATGACATTTAAAATTATATGAAACACTATATAATCAATAACGTTAACGGAACTCACTGTGATGATAAATGATATTTAAAATT
>NW_013809482.1:0-578 GCF_000517525.1 Limulus polyphemus
TATTCGTCGCTATGGCAACAAGAGGTTTTGTATATGACCAAAACACATTCTGTTAAATTTGTGGCAAATTTGTTGTAAAGAAACAAAGGCAAAACATTACAGAATTACGCGTATTTTGGAATGTACTTGGGGACTTTTGGTAATACCTTTGTTCTCCTGAAGAATAATAGTCAATTATTCGAAAACACTCGAGTTTAGGGTCTTATTTTAAGTATAGAATTGTCATTATCGGTCTTAATTGTCAACTTGATGTCATAACGGATAGTGCCTGTTGTAATAGCACCCAAATGCGCTGGAAATATCCCATCTATTAGACAAAATCCAAACACTTATAATAAACTAGCGAGCTATTATGGAAAATCAATTAATGGCAAGAAGTTGAGTGCTTACACCAACAACGTCTCAACTCCTACTGCCTTTCACTGTCTGCAACCGGTTGTGGGAAGGCAGATAGTTCTTAAAATAGAAATGAAACCACCCTAAAAAATTTTAATACGTGAAACTCCAACCTCCGCCCTTACAAAAACATATTAAAGGAAACTAAATGATCTTACAGAGAACGACAAACCTACCTTGAT
>NW_013809483.1:0-839 GCF_000517525.1 Limulus polyphemus
GTTTGTTTGATTCTTATTAGGTTACTTTTTGTTTGGTATATTGATGTTAAGTTTGTTTGATTCTTATTTAGGTTACTTTTTGTTTGGTATATTGATGTTAAGTTTGTTTGATCCTAATTTAGGTTACTTTTTGTTTGGTATATTAATGTTAAGTTTGTTTGATTCTTATTTAGGTTACATTTTGTTTGATTCTTATTTAGGTTACTTTTTGTTTGATTCTTATTTAGGTTACTTTTTGTTTGGTATATTGATGTTAAGTTTGTTTGATTCTTATTTAGGTTACATTTTGTTTGATTCTTATTTAGGTTACTTTTTGTTTGATTCTTATTTAGGTTACTTTTTGTTTGATTCTTATTTAGGTTACTTTTTGTTTGGTATATTGATGTTAAGTTTGTTTGATTGTTATTTAGGTTACTTTTTGTTTGGTGTATTGATGTTAAGTTTGTTTGATTGTTATTTAGGTTACTTTTTGTTTGGTATATTGATGTTAAGTTTGTTTGATTGTTATTTAGGTTACTTTTTGTTTGGTGTATTGATGTTAAGTTTGTTTGATTCTTATTTAGGTTACTTTTTGTTTGGTGTATTGATGTTAAGTTTGTTTGATTCTTATTTAGGTTACTTTTTGTTTGGTATACTGATGTTAAATTTGTTTGATTCTTAGTTAGGTTACTTTTTGTTTGGTATATTGATGTTAAGTTTGTTTGATTCTTATTAGGTTACTTTTTGTTTGGTATATTGATTGGTTAAGTTTGTTTGATTCTTATTTAGGTTACTTTTTGTTTGGTATATTAATGTTAAGTTTGTTCGATTCTTATTTAGGTTACTTTTTGTTTGGTATA
>NW_013809484.1:0-506 GCF_000517525.1 Limulus polyphemus
AAGAATAAACCAGTTTTATTTAAGAAAGGACTTGTATTGCTAAAGTTTCGTCGGAACGAATTTACGGAAAATTAAGTAACGACTGGAGGCGTAACAGTATTTATATTTACCTGTGATAACAAACAATGTTGTAAAAGAACACCAATAGGTTAATGCACAGAACAGTGTAAAGTTTATTGGCCTAGTGGTTAGGTGTTTTACTACTGTTCACTAAAAGTTACATTCACTTTAATAAAAACATAATAAAACAGCTTTATAAGCACAAATAATGTATTATATAAGTTGAATATATACATTTTAAAAATTAATACACATTAACTCTATGAAATGCTCAACTAGTAACACTTATGATTTTATCCAATAGATTATTTGTACATAAAAATCTGCTGAAAAATCGTGAAAAACAGCCCTGCAAAAAAGACAACAGATCCACAGCAAGTGAACGTCATTTACGAGTACAAGTGTAATAAAGTTGACTGCGAGCTCCTGGCAAACGCCTCCTACAT
>NW_013809485.1:0-343 GCF_000517525.1 Limulus polyphemus
GACCTCGGCTGCACAAACCTTGTAGAGCACTAGAATTAAACACAGGCAATCACCGTCCAATAAAGATCCCTCCAAGGAGAATAGCTCCAGCAAAGCGACAAGAGATAGAGAAGGTCATGGAAGGTCTAATTAAGGAAGGGATACTTGAAAAATCAAATAGTCCCTGGTCAGCTCCTGTCGATTAGTCAAGAAGAAGGATGGGACCCAACGTTGCTGTGTGGACTTCAGGGCTCTTAACAGCATAACCGAAAAAGACTCATACCCACTGCCAAGAATTGATGATACTCTTGATGCCCTAAGTGGATCCAGGTGGTTTTCAACTCTGGACTTAAAGTCAGGTTTC
>NW_013809486.1:0-508 GCF_000517525.1 Limulus polyphemus
GAAAAATGGAGCGGCACCTTTCCAGGGTTGGGATCACAGGATCCTACTGGGTAAAAGTTTGCTGTGGGGGGGGAAAGGGGTGTACCCCGAGAAACCCTACTTTCACGGTCGGGGCCTCGAAAATAATATTTCCCGATCGTATCCGGTGGACGCTGAAATGAAGAGAAAATGTAAAGGTTAGTATAGATTAGGTATAATAGATCATTTTTAAAAAAGGCTTGGCTGGTGGGAAGACGATGATAAGGTTGGAAACGTCTGTTGGTAGTCTTCTTCGAAGACTGGTTCTTATACGTCAGAATAAAAATGTTGAGAACACGGGAACTGGTACTGGAAGCTTTCGTCGAACGCAGAATCGGTCCTGTAATCGTAGGGTGAATGAGACTGTCTGGATGATGAGCGAAGGAATCTGCGAAAGTTGTCGACAGGCTGTTCTTCTGTCTGAGTTCTCCAGGCTTTCTTGGAGATGCGTGTCTGGGTTTCGCGGGTCTTCGTTTAGAAGAAGTCAATC
>NW_013809487.1:0-504 GCF_000517525.1 Limulus polyphemus
ACTGTTAACATCATCATAGTTTGTAGACCTAGACACTATTAATGTTATCATGGCTTGAAGACCTAGACTCTGTTAATTTTATCATTGTTTGGAGACCTAGACACTGTTAACATCATCATAGTTTGTAGACCTAGACACTATTAATGTTATCATGGCTTGAAGACCTAGACTCTGTTAATTTTATCATTGTTTGGAGACCTAGACACTGTTAACATCATCATAGTTTGGAGATCTAGATACTGTTAACATCATAATAGTTTTGAGACCTAGAAACTGTTAATGTCACCATGGTTTGGAGAACTAGACACTGTTAACATCATCATGGTTTGGAGATCTAGATACTGTTAACATCATAATAGTTTGGAGACCTAGAAACTGTTAATGTCATCATAGTTTGGAGAACTAGACTCTGTTAATGTCATCGTTGTTTGGAGACCTAGACACTGGTAACATCATCATGGTTTGGAGACCTAGACTCTGTTAATGTCATCGTTGTTTGGATAC
>NW_013809488.1:0-629 GCF_000517525.1 Limulus polyphemus
TTGTGTACGGTCAATAAAAAGAAACAAGATTTAACGATACTATGTACTTTCAATAAGAAGACACAAGATTTAACAATACTGTGTACTTTCAATAAGAAGACACAAGATTTAACCTGTGTACTGTCAATAAGAAGACACAAGATTTAACGGTACTGTGTATTATCTATAAAAAGACACAAGATTTAACGATACTGTGTACTGTCAATAAGAAGACACAAGATTTAACGATACTGTGTACTGTGAATAAGAAGACACAAGATATAACAATACTCTTTACTTTCAATAAGAAGACACAAGATTTAACAATACTGTGTACTGTCAATAAAAAGACACAAGATTTAACAATACTGTGTACTGTCAATAAGAAGACACAAGATTTAACAATACTGTGTACTGTCAATAAGAAGACACAAGATTTAACAAAACTGTGTATTTTTATAGATAGTACACAGTATTGCTAATTCGTGTGTCTTCTTATTGACAGTACTTTTGTTTTAACGATACTGTGTACTGTCAATAAGAAGACACAAGATTTAACGATACTGTGTACTGTCAATAAGAAGACACTAGATTTAACGATACTGTGTACTGTCAATAAAAAGACACAAGATTTAAGTACACAGTATTGT
>NW_013809489.1:0-527 GCF_000517525.1 Limulus polyphemus
GTATGATGGTTATAAATTCGATAACTAGAGTTACACCTAGGTGTTTATGGAGTAGTTGTACCAAGTAAGGCTAAAGATGAGTATGGTGGTTTTAAATTCTGTAACTAGAGTTATACCTAAGTGTTCATGGAGTAGTTGTACTAAGTAAGGCTAAAAATGAATATGGTGGTTATAAATTATGTAACTAGAGTTACACCTAAGTGTTCATGGAGTAGTTGTACCAAGTAAGGCTAAAGATGAGTATGGTGGTTATAAGTTCCGTAATTATAGTTACACCTAAGTGTTTATGGAGTAGTTGTACCAAGTAAGGCTAATGATGAGTATTATGGTTATAAATTCTGTAACTAGAGTAACACCTAGGTGTTCATGGAGTAGGTGTACCATGTAAGGCAAAAGATGAGTATGGTGGTTATAAATTCGGTAACTAGAGTTACACCAAGGTGTTCGTGGAGTAGTTGTACCAAGTAAAGCTAAAGATGAATATGGTGGTTATAAATTATGTAACAAGGAGTTACGCCTAAGTGTTC
>NW_013809490.1:0-506 GCF_000517525.1 Limulus polyphemus
CTTATAAACTACCCACATAACAAATGTTAGGCTTACCTGGGTAACTTATAAACTACCCACATAACAAATGTTAGGCTTATCTGGGTAACTTATAAACTAGTACATAACAAATGTTGGGCTTACTATGATGACTTGCAAGCTAGCAATTAACAAATGTTAGGCTTACCTGGGTAACTTACAAACTAGTACTTAACAAATGTTAGGCTTACCTGGGTAACTTATAAACTAGTACATAACAAATGTTGGGCTTACTATGGTGACTTGCAAGTTAGTGATTAACAAATGTTAGGCTTACCTGGGTAACTTACAAACTAGTATATAACAAATGTTGGGCTTACTATGACGACTTGCAAGCTAGCAATTAACAAATGTTAGGCTTACCTGGGTAACTTACAAACTACCCACATAACAAATGTCAGGCTTACGTGGGTAACTTATAAACTAGTACTTAACAAATGTTGGGCTTACTATGATGACTTGCAAGCTAGCAATTAACAAATGTTAGG
>NW_013809491.1:0-950 GCF_000517525.1 Limulus polyphemus
GCGAAGGTAATGAAATGCTACTTTGATTATGCTATTTATTTAATTATTGACCATGTTCCTTTAGCCTTACTTGGTACAACCACTCCATGAACACCTAGGTGTAACTCTAGATAAAGAATTTATAACCACCATACTCATCTTTAGCCTTATTTGGTACAACAACTCCACGAACACGTAGGTGTAAGTCTAGTTACCGAATTTATAACCACCCTACTCATCGTTATCTTTATTTGGTACAACAACTCCACGAACACCTAGGTGTAACTCTAGTTATGGTGGTTATAAATTCGGCACTCATCTTTAGCGTTATTTGGTACAACAACTCCACGAACACCTAGGTGTAAGTCTAGTTACCGTATGGTGGTTATAAATTTAACGCTAACGATGAGTATTTTCTACAACAACTCCACGAACACGTAGGTGTAACTCTAGTTACCGAATTTATAATCACCATACTCATCTTTAGCCTTACTTCGTACAACTACTCCATTAACACTTAGGTTTAACTCTAGTTAGCGAATTTATAACTCCATACTAATCTTTAGCGTTATTTGGTATAGCAACTCCACGAATACCTAGGAGTAACTCTAGTTACCGAATTTATAACCACCATACTCATCTTAAGCTTTACTTGGCACAACTACTCCACGAACACCTAGGTGTAGCTCTATTTACAGAATTTATAACCACCATCCTCATCTTTAGCATTATTTGGTACAACTACTCCATGAACACTTAGGTGTAACTCTAGTTACCGAATTTATAACCAACATACTCCTCTTTAGCCTTACTTGGTACAACTACTCCATTAACACCTAGGTGTAACTCTGGTTACAGAATTTATAACCACCATACTCATCTTTAGCCTTACTTGGTACAACTACTCCATGAACATCCATGTGTAACTCTAGTTACCGAATGTGTAACCCCCATATTGATCTTTAGCCTTA
>NW_013809492.1:0-507 GCF_000517525.1 Limulus polyphemus
GCTTATAACCAATAGAAAGAACATTTTCACCCCTACTTAGCTCTGATGGTTGTTTATAAATAGCTTGAAGGAGAAAATAATAATTTTGCCAAAACCATTGAAGTGTGATGATTTAGTCGTAGCTCTGACCAGGAATGAGATTTTTTTTTATCCACATACAGTTTATTTAGAGACCCGACTAAATTACAGGGATTTTGAGTGTACTAGTACAGTAATTTGATAACTTTTTGGTCTTCAAAAATTCATATTTGAAGCCTAAAAAAATTAGTATCTCTACCCCCCTCCACCCAGAAGAATAAACGAGGCTTACGTCAAGGCTTAGCAAGTTTTACACACGAGTGAAACATTTCATAACACGGTTATGTAATCAAAATCTTTGTTTGTCAGTGTATTTCTCATTTACTTTCTAAGTGTGGTGAAAGTGAGAGATGGTAGTAACATTTATAAGAATGTGCCCAAATAACACCTTCATATACTTATGTTGCAAAATTCCACACACATCAAATG
>NW_013809493.1:0-507 GCF_000517525.1 Limulus polyphemus
TTTAAATTTTATCAGTTAACTCAATTTCAGGCTATTTGAAATTCTAATACGTAACACAGTACAAATTAAGAATTTAGAAAAACGAATTATGAGAAGTAAATTACATTCATATACTTTATAAGTTTATTACTTGTGATATGTGCTGAATCGGCATTTTGGCCGAGCACGCAACGGGGACGGATATTCTCAAAACAAGCCAAGGTGTATAAACATGTGTTGCGTAGTGACTGATACTGAGAGGTAATATAATATTGACTGGTGATTGGAAATTGAAATATTGTTATTCATTAGTTGGTTTCAGTAAATCTTGAGTGTGTCCCAGGTGGCTAAAACGTAGAAATAGAAGCAGAAAATGTATGTAACTGTAAGGATATTTGCTTAAGTTTAAGTCTGTATCGTACTTTATGAGCGAGTATTTTAACTATTTCTTAATATTATATTATAATTTAATGTATATGTACGTGTATTTTCATAGTCAGGAAGATTAAAATGATGACTAACAGTTCT
>NW_013809494.1:0-507 GCF_000517525.1 Limulus polyphemus
TGTTTTGAATATTCGTAAGTGTCAATGATGGTTCAGCAAGTTTCATTCTGGTGACTTTAGCCTTAAAAACTGTGATGGCAGGGACCGACATGTTGGAATTGATATTGATGCTCTGAAGACGCTTGTTGAGTCTAACCCAAGTCAACACATGTGAAATGGCCCTGAAATTGCATGTCTCTCATGAAACACTACGTAAACATCTAAGGAATATGGGAGAACTCCATAAAGAAGGTGTTTGGGTGCCTCACGAACTCTCTGGTTATCATCGTTTCCAACGTGTGAACATTGCTTCGTTTCCTCTGGCGTGTGAACCATTTTTGGACAGAATTGTTACCGGTGATGAAAAATGGATTCTCTATGCGAATATTAAACGCCAAAAACAGTGGCTCAGTCCCAGACAAAAACCACTTCCCACTTTGCATTCGGTGGGACATCAAAGAAGTAATTCATTTCGAATTCTTCGATCCGCAGCGAACTGTCAATGCAGATAGTCTATAGTCAGCAACT
>NW_013809495.1:0-506 GCF_000517525.1 Limulus polyphemus
CCGTACTGGCCTCCATCTCATTGGCTTCTGCTTCACGTGAGGTTCATCTGCTCCATCAGGAAATGTCCCATTATTGGTATCAGTCACATCAGTGGTAGTAACTTCATTAACGGCTTCACTGTTTTCCTTCTCAAAACTGGGTAGAGTTTCTTCTTCGACAGTGGCTTTTTCAGGTGACATGTCTTCAGCAGCATCATTTGTTCCATTGTTCACTTCGTTCCAACTGAAATGTCCTGGACCATGATAACGGCAAAGCCTGTTGGCATGCACCACCTTTGGCTTACCTCACTGACCACATTTTATTCGGAAAGTCACGTCTGAGACATGATCCACTATGTCATATGGGCCTTCCCATGGAGAAGACAACTTAGGAGACTTCCCTTTGGTCTTCCTTGGATTATACAACCACACCTTGTCTCCTAGTACAAAGCTGACTTCAGTGGATCTCTTATCATTACATAGCTTCATGGAATCAGCAGACGTTTTTCAAGTTTGAACACACCTGA
>NW_013809496.1:0-507 GCF_000517525.1 Limulus polyphemus
TTCTGCACCATTCTTCCACATCTTGCCTCATACCTATGCAGTAACACCTCTGTCATAGGTGACTCAATGTCTTCTTAACTCCGAGGTGTCCTCCTGTTAAAGTATCATGGGATTGACGCAGCACAACTTCCCGTAACTTTCTCGGGATAACCGTTTGCCAGGTCGTCACTTTCCCATCTGCAGTTTCCCATATCCGGAGAAGAATACTATCTTCAAGCTTCAACTGGTCCCATTGTGCCCAATAGTTCTTTGTCACAGGGCTTAGACTAGATACCATCTCCCAAGCAGGGCGCAAAACACTTGCTTCTAGAAAATCAATTATTGGCTTCAAACCTTGGTCTTTCTCCTGATCTGATTTAATATCTATACCTGGTTCCACTTCACCATCATCAACTCCTTCAGTCACATTGACTTCAGCTTGATGGCACCTGGTTAGTTCAACCTCTCTTTTGCAGCAATGTCTGCAGTCATTTTTGCAGGGTCTTCGGCTCAGTCCATCGGCATTAC
>NW_013809497.1:0-505 GCF_000517525.1 Limulus polyphemus
CAAACTGTAGATTATAATTCAGATTTTAGTACGAATTAGGAACTCAAATTACCGATATTGACAAGCTAGAATATACAATAAGAGCCTCTTTTCAGTTTGCTAAGATATTGCTCATGTAATAAATCAAACACAGTGGCACCCCACCCACTTCTTCCATTTTTGGAAATGCTTCCTTGTATATACTTAGTTCTATATACAACATGAATAACCAATCGGAAGCTCAGAATGTCCCCCTAGTGGTTTTCTCAGCTATTTTAATGTGTTTGGACAATATTTCTTGGATGTAGATTGTATCTTTAGTCTGCTCAAAATTTCATATTTTTTAGACTGAAATACAGCTTAGTTACTAAGCCTGATAAATTATAGTGAAATTCTATGGTATCAATACAGTAATTTATGTAATTTTGTAGGTTATTTAAAATATATATATATATATCTGAAAAAAAATTTCTTTTCACATCCTTAGCAACCAGGACAAGTAGCAACCAGGTACAAAGGTCGTAAC
>NW_013809498.1:0-507 GCF_000517525.1 Limulus polyphemus
AGTGGGCAATAAGTTAGCAAAATTTAGTAGCTGGATGGAGGGTTGTTACAAATGGAGTTCAGTCAAACTGGATTGATGTCACAAATGGGATACCTCAGGGCTCAGTCTTAGGACCTTTGCTCTTTTTGATTTACATCAATGATATAGATGAAGGGGTGCTACCATAGTGTGTGGTCTACAAAGGTATTTATACTATATTGTGTGAGTTGGGCAAATAAATGGTTTTAATTATAATAAATGCAAGATAATGCATGTGGGTTATCAGTATTTGAATTGTAAGTATTATTTGGATGGGAATAACCTTAACAGTGCTATGAAGGAAAGGGATTTTGATGTAATAGTCTGTCTGTAAAGCCATCCAATAAATTTGCTGTCGCTAGTGGTATGGCAAATAGGATTATAGGTTGCATCTATAGAAATATTGAATACAAGTCTAAAGAGGTTATAAATTCACTGGTTAGGCCACATTTGGAATATTGTGTTCAGTGTTTGGCTTCTTACCTTAAG
>NW_013809499.1:0-922 GCF_000517525.1 Limulus polyphemus
CTGCTGATAACTGTCCAAGTATTTCCAGTGGTTGTCCCTTCAAGCTCGTTGCCAGATATACAGCTTTCTGCTCCTCTGTTCATCCATTCATCTCTGCCAGTAGCTCAAATTGTGCTGTATACGCTTCCCACGGTGCCTTTCCATCGAATTCCTGTGGCTTCCTTTGCACTGGATCACTCCTGTTACTGACATTCATATCTGCGATGTGACTTCTAACGGGACTGAATATGTCTGCATTAGGATTTAGCTACGGGCTCTGTAAGGGGCTTGCCATTGTCTGGGGCTGATTAAGTCGATGTTCAATGTATCCTCCTTGTGTAAAAGACAATAGATCGTCCTTGGACGTATTCAATTCGCTTTTAAATTTACTAATGTTTTCCATTTGTACTTCTTGTTTCCTTTCTTGCTCCAGTTGCCACTGCTGTAGTTTGTTCTACTCCAACAACTGCTGTAATTTATCTTCTTTTTTATTTTGTTGTTCGAGCTGCCACTGTTGCAGGTTTTCATGTAATACAAGAACAGCAAAAGAAACAAGAAGAACGAGAAGAGAAATTACAACAGTTGTTAGAGGAAAAAGAAAAGAAACAAGAAGAACGAGAAGAGAAATTACAACAATTGTTAGAGAAAAAAGAAAAGAAACAAGAAGAGAGACAACAGCAGTTGCAAGAAAACCTGCAACAGTGGTAGCTGGAACAACAAAATAAACAAGAAAGATTACAACAGTTGTTGGAGGAAAAAGAAAAGAAACAAGAAGAGAGACAACAGCAGTTGCAAGAAAACCTGCAACAGTGGCAGCTGGAACAACAAAATAAACAAGAAAGATTACAGCAGTTGTTGGAGAAAAAGAAAAGAAACAAGAAGAGCGAGAAAAGAAACAAGAAGAGAAATTACAGCAGTGGCTGCCATTAAGTCTGCTAGGCTG
>NW_013809500.1:0-504 GCF_000517525.1 Limulus polyphemus
CGCTACAGTACAAACTCGACTAAACTCGAATAAGAAGTTTTAACAATAAAAAGTACCATATTAGAAGGAAAGCAAATTAAACATTAAGTCTGAAACATCTGAAACAGCAACAAAACAATGAAAGTAAAAGATCAAAAATCTACTGTTGAAGGGTGGGGGAGGAGAGGTCGAAGGTGTATCTGACCCTCCCAAGTCCAACAAAATCAGACCTAAAATTCAATATAGGTCAATTCCCTTGGATCCAGATACTTCAATAAGACTAAATATTTGAAAGACTGACTAACAAATACTTGACAATCATACACTTACGTCTGTGTTCGTTTTGTTACGTCTCCGCGTGTTAATTTATTTTCCGTAAATTCGTTCCGACGAAACTTTAGCAACACAAGTCCTTTCTTAAATAAAACTTGTTTATTCTCTCTGATTATAACTTTGCGATACATTTAATTTTAACAGTCGCGCTATAACAAACGCTATAATTCTCAACGTACGTCTCATGTGCTC
>NW_013809501.1:0-507 GCF_000517525.1 Limulus polyphemus
CCGAGGTTGGTACAGTCATCTGGATTCAAGGCCACAAAAGGTCAGCTTTCAAAGAGGTTTGAGGACTGCTACCCTAAAGGCTGTAGGAACTGTGGGGAGCAAGGACATCTGAGGAGCCAATGTAAGAAAAATACCACCAATAAGTCAGCTTCGGGAAATCAGTAGTGGTTGGTGCTAAGGGACACCCACCAACCTCCATCGTGAAAGTCCCAACAGCTAAGTGTAAAATGGCAAGCACACATAGTATCTACGTGACAGGGAAGCTGGATGGCCAAAGGTGCAATTTTGTCATAGATTCTGCATCTCAGCAAACCCTTGTGAGCATCAAGGCGCTGGATAACAAAGGAGTACCAAAAGCTGTACAGAAGCTCTGTGGTGTGACAGGACATTCTGCAAGGTTATGTGGACCAGTGTGGGTAACTATCAAGCTCATGGGCATGAAAAACAGACAGAAAGTATACTTGACTGACATTGAAGACCAATGCATATTAGGATTGGACTATCTAC
>NW_013809502.1:0-506 GCF_000517525.1 Limulus polyphemus
GAGACAGGTACTATGGACATCGTGAACGACTTATTAGAACAGCAAACAATCTTATCAAACACCTGTAGAAAGATGTGTAATTCAGCACTTCACCTATCACAACAAAACCTTACCAAAACATATATATAATGACAAAATATAACATCAAATTAATATAAATAGAATCTGTAACCTTATATCAGTTCATATTAAACATTCAGTACTTGGTTGGTTCTCCTCGTACTCTAATAATCTCTGCAAGGCGACGTGGCATGCTGTCAATGAGGTTATTGGTGTAATTCACCATAATTTCATCCCAACTCGTCACTAGAAGGCGGTGCAGCTCAGCTACAATAGTTGGTTTAGGGTCGTAATTAGCAACTTTCCGGATCAGTTTTGCTCAACAGTTCTCAATGGAATTACAATCTGGAGACTTTGATGGCCATAGCAATCTTGTAATGTCCTCCTGGTCGAGATAATCCTGTACAATATGCGGACTATGGGCAATGGCATTGATATCCCGGAAC
>NW_013809503.1:0-507 GCF_000517525.1 Limulus polyphemus
GTGGGGGCGTCATAATGTGACGGTCAATCCAACTATTAGTTGGTAAAATAATAGCCCAAGAGTTGGCGGTGGGTGGTGATGACTAGCTGCCTTCCCTCTAGCCTTACTCTGCTAAATTAGGAACGGCTAGCACAGATAGCCCTCGTGTAGCTTTGCGCGAAATCCGTAACAAACAAACAATCATGTGAATGCTAAGAAAACTTTTTTTTTTCTTAAACTGTGATAGCCGATGAAGCAAATAAAACATAGATTTTGTTATGTAAGTATACTTAAACACGTCCTTTGATATGTGAGAACTGATTTTTTAATAACCATACGTCCTGGTCGTTGAACTGCTAGTTGTTTGAGGTTTCTGTTCACATTAATTATTTCACTGCCATGGGCACATATACATCCCCCTCTAGAACTCTGCTATAGGTACGTACATATACATCCCCCTCTAGAACTCTGCTATAGGACGTACATATACATCCTCCTCTAGAACTGCTATAGGACACGTACATACAC
>NW_013809504.1:0-506 GCF_000517525.1 Limulus polyphemus
GTCATGAATGGCTTAATTAAGGAAGGGATAGTCAAGAAATCAGATAGTCCCTGGTCGGCTCCCGTCGTGTTAGTCCAGAAGAAGGATGGGACCCAACGTTGCTGTGTGGACATCAGGGCTCTGAACAGTATAACCAAAAAAGACTCATACCCACTGCTAAGAATTGATGATACTCTTGATGCCCTAAGTGGAGCCAGGTGGTTTTCAACTCTGGACTTAAAGTCGGGTTTCCATCAAGTGAAAATGGCTAAATCAGATAAACCTAAGACTGATTCAGTTATGGTCTGGGTCTATGGCAATATCGTGTGATGCCATACGGGCTTAGCAATGCTCCAGCAACATTTGAGAGGCTGATGGAAAGGGTACTGGAAGACCTACAATGGAGGATAGCTCTTGTGTACCTGAATGATGTCATTGTATTTGCAACAACTTTTAATGAGGAAATATCCTGGCTAGAGGAAGTATTCAGGCGTTTGAAAGCAGCAAACCTCAAACTCCATCCCAAG
>NW_013809505.1:0-507 GCF_000517525.1 Limulus polyphemus
CTAGTGTCTTTTTACTGACAGTACACAGTATCGTTAAATCTTGTGGGTTGTTATTGATAGTACACAGTATTATTAAATGTTATGACTTTTTATGATAGTACACAATATCGTTAAATCTTTTGTCTTCTTATTGACAGCACATAGTATTGATAAATTCTTTATCTTCTTATTGACAGGACACAGTATTGTTAAATTATGTCTTCTTATTGACAGTACACAGTATTCATAAATCCTGTATCTTCTTATTGACAGGACACAGTATTGTTAAATCTTGTGTCTTCTTATTGACAGTACACAGTATTCATAAATCCTGTATCTTCTTATTGACAGGACACAGTATTGTTAAAACTTGTGTCTTCTTATTGACAGTACACATTATTGATAAATCTTGTGTCTTTTTACTGACAGTACACAGTATCGTTTAATCTTTTGGCTTGTTATTGATAGTACACAGTATCATTAAATCTTATGACTTGTAATGATAGTACACAGTATAGTTAAATCTTT
>NW_013809506.1:0-507 GCF_000517525.1 Limulus polyphemus
GCCTAATTAAGGAAGGGATAGTCGAAAAATCAGATAGTCCCTGGTCAGCTCCCGTCGTGTTAGTCCAGAAGAAGGATGGGACCCAACGTTGCTGTGTGGACTTCAGGGCTCTTAACAGTATAACCGAAAAAGACTCATACCTACTGCCAAGAATTGATGACTCTCTTGATGCTCTAAGTGGAGCCAGGTGGTTTTCAACTCTGGACTTAAAGTCGGGTTTCTATCAAGTGAAAATATCTGAAGCAAATAAACCTAAGACTGCATTTAGTTATAACCAAGGTCTCTGGCAATAACGTGTGATGCCATTCGGGCTTATCAATGCTCCAGCAACATTTGAAAGGCTGATGGAAAGAGTACTGGAAGACCTACAATAGAGGATAGCCCTAGTGTACCTATATGATGTCATTGTGTTTCCAACAACGTTTGATGAGGAAATGTCCCGGCTAGAGGAAGTATTCAAGTGTTTAAAAGCAGCAAACCTCAAACTCCATCCCAAGAAATGCCACT
>NW_013809507.1:0-505 GCF_000517525.1 Limulus polyphemus
TACCTGGTTATTGAAAAAAAACAATTATTATAAATGCAGAAACGTAATATATCTTTTATATTCTTGGAGCTAACTTTTCTTTCTTCCAGTTTTGTGAAAGAATAACAGAATTTTTCTATTACAAATTCATAACATAAATTAAGTCTTTCAATGGAATTGTGATATACAGTGTGGTAAAATCAAATGTTTGAATATTTTTTACTTGTTCGCAGTTATTTAGGTATTGTAAAATGGGTTGATTATTTTAATTATCCAAAACAAGTGTTTCTTATTATTAATATCTTCATTTTTAATTTTATCAAATAGAATGTTAAACAGTTTATTTAATAAAATGGCTGGTTGTTTAATAATTGTTTTTATTGAATTAGAAATAAATCTAAATTTAATCGTAGATTTATGGAGTTTAGAAATAGCATACAGAAAAGGTAAATGTACAAAAGAATTTGTATTAGAATAAAGTTTTTTATAAGCTTTAATGAAATTATTAATTACGCTATCTTTGGAT
>NW_013809508.1:0-505 GCF_000517525.1 Limulus polyphemus
GAAACTCCCGCCTGTTCCCCAAAGTTATAGAAAATTCTCTAGAGTAAAAATCAACAATATGTGTATGTATGTAAACGTTTAAATGTAGCCAGTATTATTAGGTAAAGCTGAATTTTCTAGAAAGCCTCCACACGCCTATAAATATAACCAACGCGCCAAAAGAGAGTATCTATTGTTTGTTTGCTATAGTCAATGTGCTATAAACTTCGGAAGCTATAACTGTGATTGTTATAACGCTTACCAATCGGTAAACTTCAGATATTTGACCAGGAACCTTTACAAAGTTCGATCATTACAAATCATTTAACTTCAGTGGATTCTCATCGGGCATTAGTATTGCCAACGCAAACATTTCCTAACATCACCAGTAGGAAACGTATTGGCTTGTGCGGCTGATGAATAATTAAGGACAAGGCTAGCTAGCTTCCCGTTAATCGAATCATACCTACATCAACTCGTTATTAACTCGCTCATCATGAACCCTCGATAAGATATCAAGCAAGTT
>NW_013809509.1:0-505 GCF_000517525.1 Limulus polyphemus
AAAATCTAATTCTGAGGATTTAAACTGCCGCTTGGAATTAGTAATCTATAATTTTTTTAATACTAAATAAAATATAATTCTGAGGATATAAACTGCCGCATGGAATTAGTAATCTATAATATTTTAATACTAAATAAAATCTAATTCTGAGGATTTAAACTGCCGCATGGAATTAGTAATATATAATATTTTAATACTAAATAAAATCTAATTCTGAGGATAACTGCCGCATGGAATTAGTAATCTATAATATTTTAATACTAAATAAACTCTAATTCTGAGGATTTAAACTGCCGCATGGAATTAGTAATCTATAATATGTTAATACTAAATAAAATCTAATTCTGAGGATTTAATATGTCTGCGGACTTACAACGCTAGAAACCATGTTTCGATACCCATGGTGGGCAGAGCACAAATAGCCCATTGTGTAGCTTTGTGCTTAACTTCAAACAAAACAAACAAAAAAACTAGAGGATTTAACTTGTCGCTTGGAATTAGTAAG
>NW_013809510.1:0-504 GCF_000517525.1 Limulus polyphemus
ATACAAGAAGGGAAACAACGCCTCTGTAGCCACAAATAATATAAAAGAAGTTTATGAAAATGTTTTGAACGTTCTTAAGTGTCAACGATGGTTCAGCAAATTTCGTTCAGGTGACTTTAGCCTTAAAAACTGTTATGGCAGGGGCTGACATGTTGGAATTGATATTGATGCTCTGAAGACGCTTGTTGAGCCTAACCCAAGGCAACACACTCGTGAAATGGCCCAGAAATTGCATGTGTCTCATGAAACACTACGTAGACATCTAAGAAATATGGGCAAACTCCATAAACAAGGTGTTTGGGTACCTCACGAGCTCTCCGATGATCATCGTTTCCAACGCGTCTCTTCTGGCGCGTAACGCTCGTGAACCATTTTTGGACAGAATAGTCACCGGTGATGAGAAATGGATTCTTTATGCGAATATTAAATGCCAAAAACAATGGTTCAGTCCTAAACAAAAACCGCTTCCGACCCCAAAACCTGTACTCCATCCGCAGAAAGTGA
>NW_013809511.1:0-507 GCF_000517525.1 Limulus polyphemus
ATCTCTGCATTGACAGTTCGCTGTGGATTCGAAATGAATTACTCCTTTGATGTCCCACCAAATGCAAAGCATCACTTTCTGCGGATGGAGTCCAGATTTTGGGGGTCGGAAGTGGTTTTGTCTAGGACTGAGGCATTGTTTTTGGTGTTTAATATTCGCATAAAGAATATATTTTTCATCACCGGTGACAATTCTGTCCAAAAATGGTTCACGCGCATTACGAGCCAGAAGAGACGATGACCATCGGGGAGTTCGTGAGGCACCCAAGCTCCTTCTATTTGGAGTTTTCCCATATTACTTAGATGTTTACGTACTGTTTCATGAGAGACATGCAATTTCAGGGCCATTTCATAAGTGTGTTGCCTTGGGTTTGATTCAACAAGCGTCTTCAGAGCATCAATATCAATTCCAACATGTCGGCCCCCTGCCATCGCAGTTTTTAAGGCTAAAGTCACCTGAACGAAATTTGCTGAACCATGTTAACCCTTACGAACGTTCAAAACATGT
>NW_013809512.1:0-506 GCF_000517525.1 Limulus polyphemus
AACAGTTACCGGAACTTGGCCTTTGTTGTTCCCAAACATCATTTTATCAAAATCAATTACAAACTTTCTCGGTAGTAGATAGTCCAATCCTAAGATGCATTCATCTTCAATTTCAGCCAAGTATACTTCCTGTCTGTTCTTTATGCCCATGAGCTCAATAGTTACCCACACTGGTCCCCACAACCTTGTAGAATGTCCTGTCACACCATAAAGCTTCTGTATGGCTTCTGGTACTCCTTCGTGATCTAACACCTTGATGCTCACAAGGGTTTGCTAAGACGCAGAGTCTATGACAAAGTTGCACCTTTGGCCATCCAGCTTTCCTGTTACATAGACACTGTGTGTGCTTGGCATTTTACAGCTAGCTGTTGGGACTTTCATGATGGGGGTTGGTGGGCGTCGCTCAACACCAACCACTACTGGTCTCCTTGAGGCCGACTTGTTGGTAATATTCTTCCTACACTGTCTCCTCAAATGTCTGTGCTTTCCACAGTTCCAACAACCTT
>NW_013809513.1:0-507 GCF_000517525.1 Limulus polyphemus
GGCAGCTTTCAGAGAGGTTTCAGGGACTTTGCTGGCATTGTAATAAACCTGGGCACAAGAGAGTTCAATGCTGGCAACTTCACCACAGGGAAGATGCCACGACAGGAAAGGCTTCTACCCAGAAAGGTTGTTGGAACTGTGGAGAGCAAGAACAGATGAGGAGTCAATGTAAGAAGAATACTACAAATAAGTCAACCTCAGGGAACCAGTAGTGGTTGGTGTTGAGGAATGCCTATCAACTCCCATCGTGAAAGTCCCAACAGCTAAGTGTAAAATGCCAAGCACACATAGTGTCTACATGACAGGAAAGCTCATTGGCCAAAATGCAACTTTGTCATAGATTGTGCATCTCAGTAAACCCTTGTGACTATCAAGATGCTAGATCACAAAGGAGTACCAGAAGCCATACAGAAGCTCTGTGGTGTGACAGAACATTATGTAAGGTTGTGGGGACCAGTGTGGGTAACTATTGAGCTCATGGACATGAAGGGCAGACACAAAGTATAC
>NW_013809514.1:0-507 GCF_000517525.1 Limulus polyphemus
GGCAGCTATTTTTTTTCCTTTATCTGTATAAAGTCAATAAATGATTCTTTGACTTCTACTTTTCTTGTCTTAAAGTTAATGTCAACAAACCGAATCACGAGGGCCAATTGCTCACGATGGGCTAAATCAGGTGTGGAATCAAACAGAATACCATAGTATTTGTTTCTACAAATTGCTGACACAATAATTTCACACATTTGAAGCCATGAGATTTATAAACTCATTTTGGATTTCAGGAGAAAGATAAGATGTTGATGTTTGCTTGTTTTTAACATGCTCTAAATGCTCTCGCATTACTGGATCATACATTGGTAATAACTGCAAAAGAGACAGGAAGTTTCCAGGGTTTTTGTTTGGGGTTATGTCCTCAGTATGACCACGAAATGCAAGATTCTGAGAAACTAAATATTATGTACAATCCAGCAACCGTCACAGTACATCTCTCCATTTATTTTTTTCTTGCTGAATTTGCCTTTGCAGCTCTTCATCAATGCCAATTTGAAAACG
>NW_013809515.1:0-507 GCF_000517525.1 Limulus polyphemus
TCCTGACTTCGCAAGATTTTGTAAAATTTAATAACGGGTTTTTTGTCCTTCTACCACGATATTTTGTCGACTGTTATAACGATCTTTTAGTCCTCTTTCCACTAGATTTTGTTGAGATTTATAAGGGTAATTTTAGTCCGTTTTCCACCAGATTTTATTGACTTTGAAAACGGATTTTTTGTTTTACTTCTACGAGATTTTCTTGACTTTCATAACTGTCTTTTAGGCCTTCATAGACTAGATGTTTTCGACATTGATAACAGTCATTTAAGCCTTTCTTATACTATATTTTAATAACTTTTATAAGGGTCTTTTTAATCCTTCTTAATCTAGATTTTTTCGACTTTGGTAACGGTAATTTTAGTCCGATTTCCACTAGATTTTGTTGCCTTTGAAAACGGGTTTTTAGTTTTTCTTCTACTAGATTTTGTCGACGTTCATAACTGTCTTTTTAGGCCTTCATAGACTGGATGTTTTCGACTTTGATAACGGTTATTTGAGCCTTTC
>NW_013809516.1:0-506 GCF_000517525.1 Limulus polyphemus
TTAGTAACTTCTATGATATACTGAGTGATCTAGTATTTAGTAACTTCTATGATATACTGAGTGATATAGGATTTAGTAACTTCTATGATACACTGAGTGATATCGTATTTAGTGACTTCTATGATATACTGAGTGATATAGTATTTAGTAACTTCTATGGTATACTGAGTGATATAGTATTTAGTAAATTCTATGGTATACTGAGTGATATAGTATTTAGTAACTTCTATAGTATACTGAATGATATAGTATTTAGTAACTTCTATCATATACTGAGTGATGTAGCATTTAGTAACTTCTATGATATACTGAGTGATATAGTATTTAGTAACTTCTATGATATACTGAGTGATATAGTATTTAGTAACTTCTAGGATATACTGAGTAATATAGTATTGTGACTTCTTTGTTCAATCTGTATATATATATCCGTGTCTGTGTAAATTACTTGTACCTGATGATGACAAAACCTTGTCGAAACGTTGTACATTTGCTGTCATGTTAAA
>NW_013809517.1:0-506 GCF_000517525.1 Limulus polyphemus
GTATACTTTCTGTCTGTTCTTCATGCCCACGAGCTCAATAGTTACCCACAATGGGCCCCACAACCTTGCATAATGTCCTGTCACACCACAGAGCTTCTGTATGGCTTCTGGTACTCCTTTGTGATCTAACATCTTGATACTCACAAGGGTTTGCTGAGATGCAGAATCTATGACAAAGTTGCACTTTTGGCCATCTAGCTTTTCTGTCACGTAGACACTATGTGTGCTTGGCATTTTACACCTGGCTGTTGGGGCTTTCACGATGGGGGTTGGTGGGCATCCCTCAACACTAACGACTACTAGTTTCCCTGAGGCTGACTTATTGGTAGTATTCTTCTTACACTGGCTCCTCGTATGCCCTTGCTCTCCACAGTTCCAACAACCTTTCTGGGTAGCAGCCTTTCCTGCCGTGGCATCTTCCCTGTGTTGAAGTTTCCAGCATTGAGCTTTCTTGTGCCCAGGTTTGTTACAGTGCCAACAGAGTCCCTCAAACCTCTCTGAAAGCT
>NW_013809518.1:0-1118 GCF_000517525.1 Limulus polyphemus
AAAAGTTTTCCTATGTATTCAGTCTACTGAAGTTGAAGGCATATCTGGAGAGTCTAAAACAAAAAAACGTTTGTTCACACAATCTTGCTGAACAGAATAACGATGGAAAAGAATGAAGCTGAAAAACTAGAAGATGTAAGTTATAAGGCTAAAATGCCTTGTATCACCAGGAAATCAACCATATCAGAATATGTAAACAAACTGAGTTTCACACATACAAAAGCCTGCCTAAAGAAGATGCTGAGACCAATTCACTAATTTGGTGGAAAAACAATTTGACAGGGTAGCAAATGTTATCTTTTTTTGCAGAGATTTTCCTTTTCAACCCACCTAAGGAAGTGTTTAATACTTAAAGTTTAACTTGTAACCTAAGACATGGCAGATTGACACACAAAAACTAATCCTTAAATCATTGTATTTCTTATAAAAAAAAACTCTGAGATAAATGACTGATAGACTTATGCAACAAAAAGTATTAGTTGGATAAAAAAAAACAATGAATATTTATAAATATAAATAAAAAACTATTTCACCAGCATTCAGCTAATATTATCTGGCTAAGTGATATCAGCTAATTATTGGAGTAACAGTTTTTTTTTAATTCTAATTTATTTTAAAATTCAAAAAAAAAGAATACTACTGTACAAAACTTTGTAATAAAATGTTTTCACTTTATTTAATTAAACATTTTATCAGTACACTTCTGGATATTTCCCATATATTATAACTGAAAATTTTCACAAAACACAGTTTATCAGAGTTAATGGTATCTAGTATCCTGATACTAAAGTTGATATTGCTTTCATGGTTCCTAAAGTTGGTATTGTTGTATGGGTGAGAATGATCTAATGTCTTAGAGAGTGGTTTCCAAATATATGTGACACTTAGGAGCCAATTATACTTGTCCCTCAAAATGTTTTGACCAAATGTTCAATTTTGTGTAAGTTATGTATTTTTGAGAAACAAAACACATTATTTTGTTTGTGGAATTTAATGTTTACAATGCTTTGAAGTTGAATTATGGAAAATTATGTAAAGCCCATGGGAACTTTCAGTGGCAACTGTGTCAAATGTCTCTCAGCAATTGAAAGACCACTCAACCATGTTTATTGTCTGGT
>NW_013809519.1:0-507 GCF_000517525.1 Limulus polyphemus
AGTAAATGTCCTACCATTGGTAACAGTCACATCAGTGGTAGTAACTTCATCAAGAGCTTCACTGTTTCCCTTCTCAAAACTGAGTAGAGTTTCTTCTTCGATGGTGGCTTCTTCAGGTGGCACGTCTTAAGCAGCGTCATTTGATCTGTTGTACACTTCATCCCAACTGAAATGTCCTGGACCGTGATAACGCCAAAGCCTGTTGGCATGAACCACTTTTGGCTTACCTCGCCGACCACATTTTACCCGGAAAGTCACGTCTGAGAGACGATCCACTATGTCATATGGGCCTTCCCATGGAGAAGACAACTTAGGAGACTTCCTTTTGGTCTTCCTGGGATTATACAACCATACCTTGTCTCCTGGTACAAAGCTGACTTCAGTAGATCTCTTATCATAAGTTAACTTCATCGAATCAGCAGACGTTTTCAAGTTTGAATGCACTTGATGGTAAATATCATCCATCCTTTCTGATAACACTTTACACTAAACTCTGACACATTCTCA
>NW_013809520.1:0-504 GCF_000517525.1 Limulus polyphemus
CAGCCAATACAAAATTAAGATCATTCATGAAATGAATTCGTGGCGTATTTATGGAATAATTATTGGTAGAAATCAATTAGATTAACAACTTGTAATACATAGAAAAGCCAGTACGTTTTGGTAACACCACGTTCCAACAATGACTTTTATGTGATGCTGCTTAGGGACAAAAGTATAACCAATAATTGTTGTTAGTTTATGTACTGAAAGTATAAAATAAAATGTACAGACAATTAAACTGGACAAGTATTTGTTGATTCCTTAAATTTAGAGCCTCCATTCATTAAAGGGGTTTGTTTTTATTTAAAACGTTGGTGATATAACAGAAAATAGCTTAATTCAGAAACGATTTAGTCCTTCTTCCACTATATTTTGTCGACTGTTATAACAGTCTTTTAGGCCTCCTACCACTATTTTTTGTTGAATTTGATTAGGGTCCTTTTAGTGCGTTTTCCACTAGATTTTGTTGACTTTGAAAACGGGTTTTTAGTTTTCTTTCACTAG
>NW_013809521.1:0-507 GCF_000517525.1 Limulus polyphemus
AGTTGGGATGAAGTGAACAACAGAACAAATGACGCTGCTGAAGACGTGTCACCTGAAAAAGCCACTGTCGAAGAAGAAACTCTACTCGGTTTTTAAAAAGGGAAACTGAAGCCCTTGATGAAGTTACTACCACTGATGTGACTGGTACCGATCAACCCCACATGAAGCAGAAGCCAACGAGATGGAAACCAGTACGGAAGAAGATACGTCCCGTAAAATTAAGAGATTTTGTTGAAGTTTAATGTTGTGTTTGTAAATTCTGTATATTTAATTAAGTTATTATTAATTGTTTATGGGTTTAATGTAAGTGGCTATTGTTCGGGACGAACAATATTAAGGAAGGGGCAGTGTTACGACAGCGGTAGTCACGTGACGCTGGTAACACATCGTGATATTCTAGACGATTCACGAAGAAATGAGATGTACGCTTTTTGTATATATAAGACTGGTAAGAAGTGACGGCAACAAGATAATTGAATTGCAGACAGAGATAGATACCGACAGTTG
>NW_013809522.1:0-842 GCF_000517525.1 Limulus polyphemus
GAAAAATTTGATGCAAAAATTAATATTCAATAGATTTAATAAAGAAACTCTAAATAAAATTATTAATATATTTTGTGATATATATAAATATATTAAATAAAAACAAAGAAGTAAAAATTAAGTAGTTTTTGCTGGTAGTTTCTAATAAATATTTTCAGTTTTTAATTAGGTCCTTTAAACGACACTACTTTTATGCGGATGAATACCTTATCGCATATCGCTCGTGTAATGTCTGAAAATTGGTAGTTACAGTGGTCTTAATGGGCGGTGGTTGGGAGTTATATTAGCTAGTTTAGATAACTTGATTGGGCTTTTATAACTTTGTACTAGTATATATTATATAGAGTGCTACTAATTACGTTACGTTAGGGCTTTACTACTATAATTTGGCTGGAATGCCAACCTCAGGAGGTAAGTTTACCTTACCCCCAAGTGGTAGGGCCTTATTTCGTTTATATACTCTTTTTTTTCTTTTACTTTGGAGAGCAGTCACCTTCCCACAATTATCTGCAGGCAGTGAAAGATGATATAGATATGGGGCGTTGTTGGTTTGAGCAACCACATGACGCTTTCTCAACTAGTATTTATATTGATGATTTTATTTGACTTCTTTTATGAATTTTTTCATGTGAGACTGGCGAACGGTGGTTAACACTGATAGACAGTGTATACCCACTGCAATGTGGTTCCTACTCCATGAATCATCCCCAAAACCCAGAACACATTTTATATCCCACATTATAGTCTGTATCCTGGGTATCCTTTTAATTTATGCAGCATTTTGAATATAATTTTGTTTGGTCGTGTTTTGTTTATTAATATCTATATATAAGCATTGTCAG
>NW_013809523.1:0-505 GCF_000517525.1 Limulus polyphemus
AGATTCTCGAGTGTAAGCATCAACAATATATGTGTGTACGTAAGCGCTAGTGTATCTTTGTATTGTTACGTAATCTGAATTTTCGAGAAACTCTTCACACGCCTATACATATAACCAACGCGAGGCGCCAGAAAAAAGTATCTATTATTGGTTTGCTGTAGTTGGTGTGCTATATAATTTGGAAGCTAAAACTGATTGTTATAACGCTTATTAATCGGGACACTTCAGATATTTGACCAGGAACGTTTATAAAGTTCGAACATTACAAACCATTTAACTTCAGTGGATTCACATCCGACATTAGTACTTTTACGAAAACTTTACCTAACGTCATCGGTGGAAAGTCGGTGAAGAATACAGAGCTAGCTAGCTCCCTTAAGTGAATTGTACCTACGTCAACTCAAAATTAACTCGCTCATCGTGAACCCTCGATAAGTCATCAAGGAAGTTCCAGACCAAAAAGAAAACTTTATATTGTTTGTAAAACTTTGTATATCAATCATTG
>NW_013809524.1:0-506 GCF_000517525.1 Limulus polyphemus
ATATTGTTGACATTCTTATTTAGAATCTGATTTAATGCTCTGAAAAGTTTAGTACACAGTTGTTGATATTCTTGACATTCGTATTTTGCATTTGATTTAATGTTGTGAAAAGTTTTGTACACAGTTTTGACATTGTTGATATTCATATTTGGCATCTGGTTTAATGCTGTGAAAAGTTTAGTACACAGTTGTTGAAATTCTTGACATTGATATTTAGCATCTGATTTAATGTTGTGAAAACTTTAGTTTATAGTTGTTGACATTGTTGTTATTGTTAACATTTTTAATTATATGATTTGATGATGTGAAAAGTTTATTACACAGTTTTGACATTGTTCATATTGTTGACATTGATATTTAGCATCTGATTTAATGCTGTGAAAAGGTTAGTACACAGTTTTGACAATGTTCATATTGCTGATATTCATATTTAGGATCTGATTTAATGATGTGTAAGGTTTAATACACAGTTGTTGATATTGTTGACATTCATATTTAGCATGTGA
>NW_013809525.1:0-506 GCF_000517525.1 Limulus polyphemus
ATCCTGTCAAATGTTGCTAAGCATTATAATAGAGCTTACATGCACAACATCGGTACATGATCCTGTCAAATGTTGCTAAGCATTATAATAGAGCTTACACGCACAACATCGGTAAACGATCCTGTCAAATGTTGCTAAGCATTATAATAGAGCTTACACGCACAACATCGGTACATGATCCTGTCAAATGTTGCGAACCATTATAATAGAGCTTACAAACGCTGATCGCTTCAACTGTGTAAGTATCATCGTCATTGCTACCTCCAACAGGAAACTTTTGAGGTAAAGGACTGTCCAGGATTTTACTGGAAACAATTTTGAGAATAGCTTCAGGGGTGAATTTCTGATTTATCAAATAAAAAACTCGTTTGTAAGAGGTGGGGTAACATCCCATAGAATTCCATGAATATATCTATAAAGTGTATGCAACAATGCCATAGAACTGTGTTGGTCTCTGGACGTAAACTGTCACTATTTAGAGGATATTAGTATTCTGAGAAGTATAA
>NW_013809526.1:0-948 GCF_000517525.1 Limulus polyphemus
ATAGGACGCAAGCAGATTTTGTCATCAAATTTTGGGGTAAAAAAGTGCGTCTTATACACCGAAAAATACGGTAACCAAAATAAATTCTGTTCCGTTTTGGGGAATTTAAAAGATGTATCCTACATTATAAACTAACTTATTAAGGTTTAGAATATTTTTATACAACATTAAATCCCTCAGATAATTTACATGATATGCGTAATGCACGATACTACCACATGTGAACTACAAAACTATTTATCAATATCTATATTACAACAATGTTAATTTACATACCATAAAATATCAAAAGTCTGGGAAGAACATTTTAGTTTGTTTGGTATTTCGCGCAAAGCTACATGAGATGGCTTTCTGTGCTAGCCGTCCCTAATTTAGCAGTGATAGACTAGAGGGAAGGGAGTTATTCAACAACACCCATCGCCAACGCTTGGGCTACTGACTGGCAGACAATACACTACTGTACAGTGGAGCGAGTGGTTAAAACAGGTGACCCTCCAGGAGGATTTTGGCCCCCTTTCGGGGAAATTACTAGGTATAGGTCCGACCCCTAGATTCTAAACATTAGGAGCTACGCCAGTACAAACTGGTATTACAAGAGTACGGTGCTAGAAACTAAGGCCTGATTGATAACCCCTTTAGTATACACACTGGTGTTACAAAAGTACGGTGCTAGAAACTAAGGCCTGATTAATAGCCCCTTTAGTATACACACTGGTGTTATAAAAATACTGTGCTAGAAACTAAGGCCTGATTGATAACCCCTTTAGTATACACACTGGTATTACAAGAGTACGGTGCTAGAAACTAAGGCCTGATTGATAACCCCTTTAGTATACACACTGGTGTTATAAAAATACTGTGCTAGAAACTAAGGCCTGATTAATAGCCCCTTTAGTATACACACTAGTATTACAAAAGTACGGTGCTAGAAACCAGGGTTTGATTAAT